>NW_025728411.1:300000-497252 GCF_021461385.2 Schistocerca piceifrons
TAATGCTTCACTTCAGGTTTACTGTATCCCTCTGACCTCCTTATTGACGATGAAACACAGAAATTGCATCGGAATTAAATACAAAAGGCACAATGCCGACTTAAGTACAAGAAAACTGACTCTTCTTACTGTCTATGTTTGGAACCATTCATGTGACACTCGTTATAGATTCCGATGGTTTACTTCAGGTTTACTGTATTCCTCTGACCTTCTTATTGACGAGGAAACACTGAAATTGCTTCGGAATTAAATACAAAAGACACAATGCCGACTTAAGAACAAGATAACAGATTCTTCTTATTGTCTATGATTTGAACCATTCCTGTGACACTAGTTATAGATTCCGTTGCTTCACTTCAGGTTTACTGTTTCCCTCTGACCTTCTTATTGACGATGAAACGCAGAAATTGCATCGGAATTAAATGTAAAATGCACAATGCCGACTTAAGTACAAGAAATCTGACTCTTCTTACTGTCTATAATTTGAACCATTCCTGTGACACTAGTTATAGATGCCGATGCTTCACTTCAGGTTTACTGTATCCCTCTGACCCTCTTATAGACGATGAAACACAGAAATTGCATCGGAATTAAATACAAAAGGCACAATGGAGACTTAAGTACAAGAAAACTGACTCTTCTTACTGTCAATACTTTGAACCACTCCTGTGACACTAGTTATAGATTCTGATGCCTCACTTCAGGTTAACTGTATCCCTCTGATCTCCTTATTGACGACGAAACACAGAAATTGCATCGGAATTAAATACAAAAGGCACAATGCCGAGTTAAGTTCATGAAAACTGACTCTTCTACTGTCTATGTTTTGAACCATTCATGTGACACTCGTTATAGATTCCGATGCTTTACTTCAGGTTTACTGTATTCCTCTGACCTTCTTATTGACGAGGAAACACAGAAATTGCTTCGGAATTAAATACAAAAGACACAATGCCGACTTAAGTACAAGAAAACTGACTCTTCTTACTGTCTATATTTTGAACCATTCATGTGACACTCGTTATAGATTCCGATGCTTTACTCCAGGTTTACTGTATCCCTCTGTCCTTCTTACTGACGATGAAACACAGAAATTGCTTCGGAATTAAGTACAAAAAGCACAATGCAGACTTAAGTACAAGATAACTGACTCTTCTTACTGTCTGTAGTTTGAACCATACCTATTACACTAGTTATAGATTCCGATGCTTCACGTCAGGTTTACTGTATCCCCCTGACCTTCTTATTGACGATGAAACACAGAAATTGCATCGGAATTAAATATAAAAGGCACAATGCCGACTTAAGTACAAGATAAGTGACTCTTCTTACTGTCTATGTTGTGAACCATTCCTGTGACACTAGTTATTGATTCCGATGCTTCACTTCAGGTTTACTGTATCCCTCTGACCTTCTAATCGACGATGAAACATAGAAATTGCATCGGATTTAATAGAAAAGGCACAATGCCGACTTAAGTACAAGACAACTAACTCATCTAACTGTCTATGTTTGAACAATTCCTGTTATACTAGGTATAGATTCCGATGCTTCACTTAAGGTTTACTGTATTCCTCTGACCTTCTTATTGACGATGAAACACAGATATTGCATCGGAATTGAATACAAAAGGCACAATGCCGACTTAAGTACAAGAAAACTGATTCTTCTCACTGTCTATGTTTTGAACCATTCATGTGACACTCGTTGTAGATTCCGATGCTTTACTTCAGGTTTACTGTATCCCTCTGACCTTCTTATTGACGATGGAACACAGAAATTGCTTCGGAATTAAATACAAAAGGCACAATGCCGACTTAAGTACAAGATAACTGATTCTTCTTATTGTCTATGATTTGAACCATTCCTGTGACACTAGTTATGGATACCGATGTTTCACTTCAGGTTTACTGTATCCCTCTGACCTTCCTATTGACGATGTAACACAGATATTGCATCGGAATTAAATACAATAGGAACAATGCCGACTTAAGTACAAGAAAACTGAATCTTCTTACTGTCTATTTTTTGAACCATTCCTGTGACACTAGTTATAGATTCCGATGCTTGACTTCAGGTTTACTGTATCCCACTGACCGTCTTATTGACGATGAAACACAGATATTGTATCGGAATTAATAACAAAAGGCACAATGCTGACTTAAATACAAGAAAACTGACTCTTCTTACTGCCTATGTTTTGAACCATTCCTGTGACACTAGTTATAGATTCTAATGCTTCACTTCAGGTTTACTGTATCCCTCTGACCTCCTTATTGACGATGAAACACCGAAATTGCATCGGAATTAAATACAAAAGGCACAATGCCGACTTAAGTACAAGATAACTGATTCTTCTTATTGTCTATGATTTGAACCATTCATGTGACACTCGTTATAGATTCCGATGCTTTACATCAGGTTTACTGTATTCCTCTGACCTTCTTATTGACGATGAAACACAGAAATTGCCTCGAAATTAAATACAAAAGGCACAATGCCGACTTAAGTACAAGATAACTGATTCTTCTTATTGTCTATGATTTGAACCATTCCTGTGACACTAGTTATAGATTCCGATGCTTCACTTCAGGTTTATTGTTTCCCTCTGACCTTCTAATTGACGATGAAACACAGAAATTGCATCGGAATTAAATATAAAAGGCACAATGCCGACTTAAGTACAAGAAAACTGACTCTTCTCACTGTCTATGTTTTGAACCATTCCTGTGACACTAGTTATAGATACCGATGCTTCACTTCAGGTTTACTGTATCCCTCTGACCTTTTTATTGACGATGAAACACAGAAATTGCATCGGAATTAAATACAAAAGGCACAATGCCGACTTAAGTACAAGAAAACTGACTCTTCTTACTGTCAATGTTTTGAACCAGTCCTGGGACACTAGTTATAGTTTCTGATTCCTCACTTTAGGTTAACTGTATCCCTGTGTCCTTCTTATTGACAATGAAACTCAGAAATTGCATCGGAATTAAATACAAAAGACACAATGCCGACTTAAGTACAAGAAAACTGACTCTTCTTACTGTCTATGTTTTGACCATTCCTGTGACACTAGATATAGATTCCGATGCTTCACTTCAGGTTTACTGTATCCCTCTGACCTTCTTATTGACGATGAAACACAGAAATTGCATCGGAATTATTACAAAAGGTACAATGCCAACTTAAGTACAAGAAAACTGACTCTTCTTACTGTCTATATTTTGAAGCATTCATGTGACACTCGTTATAGATTCCGATGCTTTACTTCAGGTTTACTGTATCCCTCTGTCCTTCTTAATGACGATGAAACACAGAAATTGCTTCGGAATTAAGTACAAAAGGCACAATGCCGACTTAAGTACAAGATAACTGACTCATCTTACTGTCTGTGGTTTGAACCATACCTATTATACTAGTTATAGATTCCGATGCTTCACGTCAGGTTTACTGTATCCCCCTGACCTTCTTATTGACGATGAAACACAGAAATTGCCTCGGAATTAAATATAAAAGGCACAATGCCGACTTTAGTACAAGATAACTTACTCTTCTTACGGTCTATGTTGTGAACCGTTCCTATGACACTAGTTATTGATTCCGATGCTTCACTTCAGGTATACTGTATCCCTCTGACCTTCTAATTGACGATGAAACATAGAAATTGCATCGGAATTAAATAGAAAAGGCACATTGCCGACTTAAGTACAAGACAACTAACTCTTCTAACTGTCTATGTTTGAACAATTCCTGTTATCCTAGGTATAGATTCCGATGCTTCACTTAAGTTTTACTGTATCCCTCTGACCTCATTATTGACGATGAAACACAGTTATTGCATCGGAATTGAATACAAAAATCACAATGCCGACTTAAGTACAAGAAAACTGATTCTTCTTAATGTCTATGTTTTGAACCATTCATGTGACACTCGTTATAGATTCCGATGCTTTACTTCAGGTTTACTGTATCCCTCTGACCTTCTTATTGACGATGAAACACAGAAATAGTTTCGGAATTAAATACAAAAGGCCCAATGCCGACTTAAGTACAAGAAGACTGATTCTTCTTATTGTCTATGATTTTAACCATTCCTGTGACACTAGTTATAGATTCCGATGCTTCACTTCAGGTTTACTGTATCCCTCTGACCTTCTTATTGACGATGTAATACAGATATTGCATCGGAATTAAATACAATAGGAACAATGCCGACTTAAGTACAAGAAAACTGACTCTTCTTACTGTCAATGTTTTGAACCACTCCTGTGACACTAGTTATAGATTTCGATGCCTCACTTCAGGTTTACTGTATCCCTCTGTCCTTCTTATTGACAATGAAACACAGAAAATATCTGAATTAAATACAAAAGACGCAATGCCGACTTAAGTACAAGAAAACTGACTCTTCTTACTGACTATGTTTTGAACCATTCCTGTGACACTAGGTATAGATTCCGATGCTTCACTTCAGGTTTACTGTCTCCCTCTGACCTTCTTATTGACGATGAAACACAGAAATTGCATCGGAATTAATACAAAAGGTACAATGCCGACTTAACTACAAGAAAACTGACTCTTCTTACTGTCTATATTTTGAACCATTCATGTGACACTCGTTATAGATTCCGATGCTTTACTTCAGGTTTACTGTATCCCTTTGTCCTTCTTGTTGACGATGAAACACAGAAATTGCTTCGGAATTAAGTACAAGAGGCACAATGCCGACTTAAGTACAAGATAACTGACACTTCTTACTGTCTGTGGTTTGTACCATACCTATTACACTAGTTATAGATTCCGATGATTCACGTCAGGTTTACTGTATCACTCTGACCTTCTTATTGACGATGAAACACAGAAATTGCATCGGAATTAAATATAAAAGGCACAATGCCGACTTAAGTACAAGATCATTGACTCTTCTTACTGTCTATGTTGTGAACCATTCCCGTGACACTAGTTATTGATTCCGATGCTTCACTTCAGGTTTACTGTATCCCTCTGACCTTCTAATTGACGATGAAACATAGAAATTGCATCGGAATTAAGTAGAAAAGGCACAATGCCGACTTAAGTACTAGAAAACTAACTCTTCTAACTGTCTATGTTTGAACAATTCCTGTTATACTAGGTATAGATTCCGATGCTTCACTTAACGTTTACTGTATCCCTCTGACCTTCTTATTGACGATGAAACACAGAAATTGCATCGGAATTAAATACAAACGGCACAATGCCGACTTAAGTACAAGAAAACTGACTCTTCTTACTGTCAATGTTTTGAACCACTCCTGTGACACTAGTTATAGATTCCGATGCCTCATTTCAGGTTTACTGTATCCCTCTCTCCTTCTTATTGACAATGAAACACAGAAATTGCATCGGAATTAAATACAAAAGACACAATGCCGACTTAAGTACATGAAAACTGACTCTTCATACTGTCTATGATTTGAACCATTCCTGTGACACTAGTTATTGATTCCGATGCTTCACTTCAGGTTTACTGTATTCCTCTGACCTTCTTATTGACGATGAAACACAGAAATTCCTTCGGAATTAAATACAAAAGGCACAATGCCGACTTAAGTACAAGAATACTGACTCTTCCTACTGTCAATGTTTTGAACCATTCCTGTGACACTAGTTATAGATTCCGATGCTTCACTTCAGGTTTACTGTATCCCACTGACCTTCTTATTGACGATGAAACACAGATATTGTATCGGAATTAATTACTAAAGGCACAATGCTGACTTACGTACAAGAAAACTGACTCTTCTCACTGTCTATGTTTTGAACCATTCATGTGACACTAGTTATAGATTCCGATGCTTCACATCAGGTTTACTGTATCCCTCTGACCTTCTTATTGACGATGAAACACAGAAATTGCATCGGAACTAAATACAAAAGGCACAATGCCGACTTAAGTACAAGAAAACTGACTCCTCTTACTGTCAATGTTTTTGAACCACTCCTGTGACACTAGTTATAGATTCCGATGCCTCACTTCACGTTTACTGTATCCCTCTGTCCTTCTTATTGACAATGATACACAGAAATTGCATCGGAATTAAATACTAAAGACACAATGCCGACTTAAGCACAAGAAAACTGACTCTTCTTACTGTCAATGTTTTGAACCACTCCTGTGACACTAGTTATAGATTCCGATGCCTCACTTCTGGTTTACTGTGTACCTCTGTCCTTCTTATTGACAATGAAACACAGAAATTGCATCGGAATTAAATACAAAAGACACAATGCCGACTTAAGTACAAGAAAACTGACTCTTCTTACTGTCTATGATTTGAACCATTCCTGTGACACTAGTTATTGATTCCGATGCTTCACTTCAGGTTTACTGTATCCCTCTGACCTTCTTATTGACGATGAAACACAGAAATTTCTTCGGAATTAAATACAAAAGGCACAATGCCGACTTCAGTACAAGACAACTGACTCTTCTAACTGTCTGTGGTTTGAACCATACCTATTATACTAGTTATAGATTCCGATGCTTCACGTCAGGTTTACTGTATACCCCTGACCTTCTTATTGACGATGAAACACAGAAATTGCATCGGAATTAAATATAAAAGGCACAATGCCGACTTTAGTACAAGATAACTTACTCTTCTTACTGTCTATGTTGTGAACCGTTCCTATGACACTAGTTATTGATTCCGATGCTGCACTTCAGGTATACTGTATCCCTCGGACCTTCTAATTGACGATGAAACATAGAAATTGCATCGGAATTAAATAGAAAAGGCACAATGCCGACTTAAGTACAAGACAACTAACTCTTCTAACTGTCTATGTTTGAACATTTCCTGTTATACTAGGTATAGATTCCGATGCTTCACTTAAGGTTTACTGTATCCCTCTGACCTTATTATTGACGATGAAACACAGATATTGCATCGGAATTGAATACAAAAGGCACAATGCCGACTTAAGTACAAGAAAACTGATTCTTCGTACTGTCTATGTTTTGAACCATTCATGTGACACTCTTTATAGATTCCGATGCTTTACTTCAGGTTTACTGTATCCCTCTGACCTTCTTATTGACGATGAAACACAGAAATTGCTTCGGAATTAAATACAAAAGGCACAATGCCGACTTAAGTACAAGAAAACTGAATCATCTTATTGTCTATGATTTGAACCATTCCTGTGACACTAGTTATAGATTCCGATGCTTCACTTCAGGTTTACTGTATTCCTCTGGCCTTCTTATTGACGACGTAACACAGATATTGCATCGGAATTAATTACAAAAGGCACAATGCTGACTTAAGTACAAGAAAACTGACTCTTCTCACTGTCTATGTTTTGAACCATTCATGTGACACTAGTTATAGATTCCGATGCTTCACTTCAGGTTTACTGTATCCCTCTGACCTCCTTATTGACTATGAAACACTGAAATTGCATCGGAATTAAATACAAAAGGCACAATGCCGACTTAAGTACAAGAAAACTGACTCTTCTTACTGTCAATGTTTTGAACCACTCCTGTGACACTAGTTATAGATTCCGATGCCTCACTTCAGGTTTACTGTATCCCTCTGTCCTTCTTATTGACAATGAAACACAGAAATTGCATCTGAATTAAATACAAAAGACACATTGCCGACTTAAGTACAAGAAAACTGACTCTTCCTACTGTCAATGTTTTGAAACATTCCTGTGACACTAGTTATAGATTCCGATGCTTCACTTCAGGTTTACTGTATCCCTATGACCTTCTTATTGACGATGAAACACAGAAATTCCTTCGGAATTAAATACAAAAGGCACAATGCCGACTTCAGTACAAGATAACTGACTCTTCTTACTGTCTGTGGTTTGAACCATACCTATTATACTAGTTATAGATTCCGATGCTTCACGTCAGGTTTACTGTATACCCCTGACCTTCTTATTGACGATGAAACACAGAAATTGCATCGGAATTAAATATAAAAGGCACAATGCCGACTTTAGTACATGATAACTTACTCTTCTTACTGTCTATGTTGTGAACCGTTCCTATGACACTAGTTATTGATTCCGATGCTTCACTTCAGGTATACTGTATCCCTCTGACCTTCTAATTGACGATGAAACATAGAAATTGCATCGGAATTAAATAGAAAAGGCACAATGCCGACTTAAGTACAAGACAACTAACTCTTCTAACTGTCTATGTTTGAACAATTCCTGTTATACTAGGTATAGATTACGATGCTTCACTTAAGGTTTACTGTATCCCTCTGACCTTATTATTGACGATGAAACACAGATATTGCATCGGAATTGAATACAAAAGGTACAATGCCGACGTAAGTACAAGAAAACTGATCCTTCTTACTGTCTATGTTTTGAACCATTCATGTGACACTCGTTATAGATTCCGATGCTTTACTTCAGGTTTACTGTATCCCTCTGACCTTCTTATTGACGATGAAACACAGAAATTGCTTCGGAATTAATTACAAAAGGCACAATGCCGACTTAAGTACAAGAAAACTGATTCTTCTTATTGTCTATGATTTGAACCATTCCTGTGACACAAGTTATAGATTCCGATGCTTCACTTCAGGTTTACTGTATCCCTCTGACCTTCTTATTGACGATGTAACACAGATATTGCATCGGAATTAATTACAAAACTCACAATGCTGACTTAAGTACAAGAAAACTGACTCTTCTCACTGTCTATGTTTTGAACCATTCATGTGACACTAGTTATAGATTCCGATGCTTCACTTCAGGTTTACTGTATCCCTCTGACCTTCTTATTGACGATGAAACACTGAAATTGCATCGGAATTAAATACAAAAGGCACAATGCCGACTTAAGTACAAGAAAACTGACTCTTCTTACTGTCAATGTTTTGAACCACTCCTGTGACACTAGTTATAGATTCCAATGCCTCACTTCAGGTTTACTGTATCCCTCTGTCCTTCTTATTGACAATGAAACACAGAAATTGCATCTGAATTAAATACAAAAGACACAATGCCGACTTAAGTACAAGAAAACTGACTCTTCTTACTGTCTATGTTTTGAACCATTCCTGTGACACTAGGTATAGATTCCGATGCTTCACTTCAGGTTTACTGTATCCCTCTGACCTTCTTATTGACGATGAAACACAGAAATTGCATCGGAATTAATACAAAAGGTACAATGCCGACTTAACTACAAGAAAACTGACTCTTCTTACTGTCTATATTTTGAACCATTCATGTGACACTCGTTATAGATTCCGATGCTTTACTTCAGGTTTACTGTATCCCTTTGTCCTTCTTGTTGACGATGAAACACAGAAATTGCTTCGGAATTAAGTACAATAGGCACAATGCCGACTTAAGTACAAGATAACTGACTCTTCTTACTGTCTGTGGTTTGTACCATACCTATTACACTAGTTACAGATTCCGATGCTTCACGTCAGGTTTACTGTATCACTCTGACCTTCTTATTGACGATGAAACACAGAAATTGCATTGGAATTAAATTTAAAAGGCACAATGCCGACTTAAGTACAAGATAACTGACTCTTCTTACTGTCTATGTTGTGAACCATTCCCGTGACACTAGTTATTGATTCCGATGCTTAACTTCAGGTTTACTGTATCCCTCTGACTTTCTAATTGACGATGAAACATAGAAATTGCATCAGAATTAAATAGAAAAGGCACAATGCCGACTTAAGTACAAGAAAACTGACTCTTCTCACTGTCTATGTTTTGAACCATTCATGTGACACTAGTTATAGATTCCGATGCTTCACTTCAGGTTTACTGTATCCCTCTGACCTTCTTAATGACGATGAAACACAGAAATTCTTCGGAATTAAATACAAAAGGCACAATGCCGACTTAAGTACAAGATAACTGACTCTTCATACTGTCTGTGGCTTGAACCATACCTATTATACTAGTTATAGATTCCGATGCTTCACGTCAGGTTTACTGTATTCCCCTGACCTTCTTATTGACGATGAAACACAGAAATTGCATCGGAATTAAATATAAAAGGCACAATGCCGACTTTAGTACAAGATAACTTACTCTTCTTACTGTCTATGTTGTGAACCGTTCCTATGACACTAGTTATTGTTTCCGATGCTTCACTTTGGGTATACTGTATCCCACTGACCTTCTTATTGACGATGAAACACAGATATTGTATCGGAATTAATTACAAAAGGCACAATGCTGACTTAAGTACAAGAAAACTGACTCTTCTCACTGTCTATGTTTTGAACCATTCATGTGACACTAGTTATAGATTCCGATGCTTCACTTCAGGTTTACTGTATCCCTCTGACCTTCTTATTGACGATGAAACACAGAAATTGCATCGGAATTAAATACAAAAGGCACAATGCCGACTTAAGTGCAAGAAAACTGACTCTTCTTACTGTCAATGTTTTGAACCACTCCTGTGACACTAGTTATAGATTCCGATGCTTCACTTCAGGTTTACTGTATCCCTTTGTCCTTCTTGTTGACGATGAAACACAGAAATTGCTTCGGAATTAAGTACAAAAGGCACAATGCCGACTTAAGTACAAGATAACTGACTCTTCTTACTGTCTGTGGTTTGTACCATACCTATTACACTAGTTACAGATTCCGATGCTTCACGTCAGGTTTACTGTATCACTCTGACCTTCTTATTGACGATGAAACACAGAAATTGCATTGGAATTAAATTTAAAAGGCACAATGCCGACTTAAGTACAAGATAACTGACTCTTCTTACTGTCTATGTTGTGAACCATTCCCGTGTCACTAGTTATTGATTCCGATGCTTAACTTCAGGTTTACTGTATCGCTCTGACCTTCTAATTGACGATGAAACATAGAAATTGCATCAGAATTAAATAGAAAAGGCACAATGCCGACTTAAGTACCAGAAAACTAACTCTTCTAACTGTCTATGTTTGAACAATTCCTGTTATACTAGGTATAGATTCCGATGCTTCACTTAACGTTTACTGTATCCCTCTGACCTTCTTATTGACGATGAAACACAGAAATTGCATCGGAATTAAATACAAACGGCACAATGCCGACTTAAGTACAAGAAAACTGACTCTTCTTACTGTCAATGTTTTGAACCACTCCTGTGACACTAGTTATAGATTCCGATGTCTCACTTCACGTTTACTGTATCCCTCTGTCCTTCTTATTGACAATGAAACACAGATATTGCATCGGAATTAAATACAAAAGACACAATGCCGACTTAAGTACAAGAAAACTGATCCTTCTTACTGTCTATGATTTGAACCATTCCTGTGACACTAGTTATTGATTCCGATGCTTCACTTCAGGTTTACTGTATCCCTCTGACCTTCTTATTGACGATGAAACACAGAAATTCCTTCGGAATTAAATACAAAAGGCACAATGCCGACTTAAGTACAAGAAAACTGACTCTTCCTACTGTCAATGTTTTGAACCATTCCTGTGACACTAGTTATAGATTCTGATGCTTCACTTCAGGTTTACTGTATCCCTCTGACCTTCTTAATGACGATGAAACACAGAAATTCCTGCGGAATTAAATACAAAAGGCACAATGCCGACTTAAGTACAAGATAACTGACTCTTCTTACTGTCTGTGGTTTGAACCATACCTATTATACTAGTTATAGATTCCGATGCTTCACGTCAGGTTTACTGTATTCCCCTGACCTTCTTATTGACGATGAAACACAGAAATTGCATCGGAATTAAATATAAAAGGCACAATGCCGACTTTAGTACAAGAAAACTTACTCTTCTTACTGTCTATGTTGTGAACCGTTCCTATGAGTCTAGTTATTGTTTCCGATGCTTCACTTCAGGTATACTGTATCCCACTGACCTTCTTATTGACGATGAAACACAGATATTGTATCGGAATTAATTACAAAAGGCACAATGCTGACTTAAGTACAAGAAAACTGACTCTTCTCACTGTCTATGTTTTGAACCATTCATGTGACACTAGTTATAGATTCCGATGCTTCACTTCAGGTTAACTGTATCCCTCTGACCTTCTTATTGACGATGAAACACAGAAATTGCATCGGAATTAAATACAAAAGGCACAATGCCGACTTAAGTGCAAGAAAACTGACTCTTCTTACTGTCAATGTTTTGAACCACTCCTGTGACACTAGTTATAGATTCCGATGCCTCACTTCAGGTTTACTGTATCCCTCTGTTCTTCTTATTGACAATGAATCACAGAAATTGCATCTGAATTAAATACAAAAGACACAATGCCGACTTAAGTACAAGAAAACTGACTCTTCTTACTGTCTATGTTTGAACCATTCATGTGACACTCGTTATGGATTCCGATGCTTTACTTCAGATTTACTGTATCCCACTGACCTTCTTATTGACGATGAAACACAGATATTGCATCGGAATTAATTACAAAAGGCACAATGCTGACTTAAGTACAAGAAAACTGACTCTTCTCACTGTCTATGCTTTGAACCATTCATGTGACACTAGTTATAGATTCCGATGCTTCACTTCAGGTTTACTGTATCCATCTGACCTTCTTATTGACGATGAAACACAGAAATTGCATCGGAATTAAATACAAAAGGCACAATGCCGACTTAAGTACAAGAAAACTGACTCTTCTTACTGTGAATGTTTTGAACCACTCCTGTGACACTAGTTATAGATTCCGATGCCTCACTTCAGGTTTATTGTATCCCTCTGTCCCTCTTATTGACAATGAAACACAGAAATTGCATCTGAATTAAATACAAATAACACAATGCCGACATCAGTACAAGAAAACTGACTCTTCTTACTGTCTATGTTTTGAACCATTCCTGTGACACTAGGTATTGATTCCGATGCTTCACTTCAGGTTTACTGCATCCCTCTGACCTTCTTATTGACGATGAAACACAGAAATTGCATCGGAATTAATACAAAAGGTACAATGCCGACTTAACTACAAGAAAACTGACTCTTCTTACTGTCTGTGGTTTGAACCATACCTATTACACTAGTTATAGATTCCGATGCTTCACGTCAGGTTTACTGTATCCCTCTGACCTTCTTATTGACGATGAAACACAGAAATTGCATCGGAATTAAATATAAAAGGCACAATGCCGACTTAAGTACAAGATAACTGACTTTTCTTACTGTCTATGTTGTGAACCATTCCCGTGACATTAGTTATTGATTCCGATGCTTCACTTCAGGTTTACTGTACCCCTCTGACCTTCTAATTGACGATGAAACATAGAAATTGCATCGGAATTAAATAGAAAAGGCACAATGCCGACTTAAGTACTAGAAAACTAACTCTTCTAACTGTCTATGATTGAACAATTCCTGTTATACTAGGTATAGATTCCGATGCTTCACTTAACGTTTACTGTATCCCTCTGACCTTCCTATTGACGATGAAACACAGAAATTGCATCGGAATTAAATACAAACGGCACAATGCCGACTTAAGTACAAGAAAACTGACTCTTATTGCTGTCAATGTTTGAACCACTCCTGTGACACTAGTTATAGATTCCGATGCCTCACTTCACGTTTACTGTATCCCTCTGTCCTTCTTATTGACAATGAAACACAGAAATTCCATCGGAATTAAATACAAAAGACACAATGCCGACTTAAGTACAAGAAAACTGACTCTTCTTACTGTCTATGATTTGAACCATTCCTGTGACACTAGTTATTGATTCCGATGCTTCACTTCAGGTTTACTGTATCCCTCTAACCTTCTTATTGACGATGAAACACAGAAATTCCTTCGGAATTAAATACAAAAGGCACAATGCCGACTTAAGTACAAGAAAACTGACTCTTCCCACTGTCAATGTTTTGAACCATTCCTGTGACACTAGTTATAGATTCCGATGCTTCACTTCAGGTATACTGTATCCCTTTGAAATTCCTATTGACGATGAAACACAGTAATTGCATCGGAATTAATACAAAAGGTACAATGCCGGCTTAACTACAAGAAAACTGACTCTTCTTACTGTCTATATTTTGAACCATTCATGTGACACTCGTTATAGATTCCGATGCTTTACTTGAGGTTTACTGTATCCCTCTGTCCTTCTTATTGACGATGAAACACAGAAATTGCTTCGGAATTAAGTACAGAAGGCACAATGCCGACTTAAGTACAAGATAACTGACTCTTCTTACTGTCTGTGGTTTGAACCATACCTATTACACTAGTTATAGATTCCGATGCTTCACGTCAGGTTTACTGTATCCCTTGAACCTTCTTATTGACGATGAAACACAGAAATTGCGTCGGAATTAAATACAAAAGGCACAATGCCGACTTAAGTACAAGAAAACTGACTCTTCTTACTGTCAATGTTTTGAACCACTCCTGTGACACTAGTTATAGATTCCGATGCCTCACTTCAGGTTTACTGTATCCCTCTGACCTTCTTATTGACGATGAAACACAGATATTGCATCGGAATTGAATACAAAAGGCACAATGCCGACTTAAGTACAAGAAAACTGATTCTTCTTACTGTCTATGTTTTGAACCATTCATGTGGCACTCGTTATAGATTCCGATGCTTTACTTCAGGTTGACTGTATCCCTCTGACCTTCTTATAGACGATCAAACACAGAAATTGCATCGGAATTAAATACAAAAGGCACAATGCCAACTTAAGTACAAGAAAGCTGACTCTTCTTACTGTCAATGTTTAGAACCACTCCTGTGACACTAGTTATAGATTCCGAAGCCTCACTTCAGGTTTACTGTATCCCTCTGTCCTTCTTATTGACAATGAAACACAGAAATTGCATCGGAATTAAATACAAAAGACACAATGCCGACTTAAGTACAAGAAAACTGTCTCTTCTTACTGTCTATGATTTGAACCATTCCTGTGACACTAGTTATAGATTCCGATGCTTCACTTCAGGTTTACTGTATCCCTCTGACCTTCTTATTGGCGATGAAACACAGAAATTGCATCGGAATTAAATACAAAAGGCACAATGCCGACTTAAGTACAAGAAAACTGACTCTTCTTACTGTCAATGCTTTGAACCACTCCTGTGACACTAGTTATAGATTCCGATGCCTCACTTCAGGTTTACTGTATCCCTCTGTCCTTCTTATTGACAATGAATCACAGAAATTGCATCTGAATTAAATACAAAAGACACAATGCCGACTTAAGTACAAGAAAACTGTCTCTTCTTACTGTCTATGATTTGAACCATTCCTGTGACACTCGTTATAGATTCCGAAGCTTTACTTCAGGTTTACTGTATCCCACTGACCTTCTTATTGACGATGAAACACAGATATTGTATCGGAGTTAATTACAAATGGCACAATGCTGACTTAAGTACAAGAAAACTGACTCTTCTCACTGTCTATGCTTTGAACCATTCATGTGACACTAGTTATAGATTCCGATGCTTCACTTCAGGTTTTCTGTATCCCTCTGACCTTCTTATTGACGATGAAACACAGAAATTGCATCGGAATTAAATACAAAAGGCACAATGCCGACTTAAGTACAAGAAATCTGACTCTTCTTACTGTCAATGTTTTGAACCACTCCAGTGACACTAGTTATAGATTCCGATGCCTCACTTCAGGTTTACTGTATCCCTCTGTCCTTCTTATTGACAATGAAACACAGAAATTGCATCTGAATTAAATGCAAAAGACACAATGCCGACTTAAGTGCAAGAAAACTGACTCCTCTTACTGTCAATGTTTTATACCATTCCTGTGACACTAGGTATAGATTCTGATGCTTCACTTCAGGTTTACTGTATCCCTCTGACCTTCTTATTGACGATGAAACACAGAAATTGCATCGGAATTAATACAAAAGGTACAATGCCGACTTAACTACAAGAAAACTGACTCTTCTTACTGTCTGTGGTTTGAACCATACCTATTACACTAGTTATAGATTCCGATGCTTCACGTCAGGTTTACTGTATCCCTCTGACCTTCTTATTGACGATGAAACACAGAAATTGCATCGGAATTAAATACAAACGGCACAATGCCGACTTAAGTACAAGAAAACTGACTCTTCTTACTGTCAATGTTTTGAACCACTCCTGTGACACTAGTTATAGATTCCGATGTCTCACTTCAGGTTTACTGTATCCCTCTGTCCTTCTTATTGACAATGAAACACAGATATTGCATCGGAATTAAATACAAAAGACACAATGCCGACTTAAGTACAAGAAAACTGATCCTTCTTACTGTCTATGATTTGAACCATTCCTGTGACACTAGTTATTGATTCCGATGCTTCACTTCAGGTTTACTGTATCCCTCTGACCTTCTTATTGACGATGAAACACAGAAATTCCTTCGGAATTAAATACAAAAGGCACAATGCCGACTTAAGTACAAGAAAACTGACTCTTCCTACTGTCAATGTTTTGAACCATTCCTGTGACACTAGTTATAGATTCTGATGCTTCACTTCAGGTTTACTGTATTCCCCTGACCTTCTTATTGACGATGAAACACAGAAATTGCATCGGAATTAAATACAAACGGCACAATGCCGACTTTAGTACAAGATAACTTACTCTTCTTACTGTCTATGTTGTGAACCGTTCCTATGAGACTAGTTATTGTTTCCGATGCTTCACTTCAGGTATACTGTATCCCACTGACCTTCTTATTGACGATGAAACACAGATATTGTATCGGAATTAATTACAAAAGGCACAATGCTGACTTAAGTACAAGAAAACTGACTCTTCTCACTGTCTATGTTTTGAACCATTCATGTGACACTAGTTATAGATTCCGATGCTTCACTTCAGGTTAACTGTATCCCTCTGACCTTCTTATTGACGATGAAACACAGAAATTGCATCGGAATTAAATACAAAAGGCACAATGCCGACTTAAGTGCAAGAAAACTGACTCTTCTTACTGTCAATGTTTTGAACCACTCCTGTGACACTAGTTATAGATTCCGATGCCTCACTTCAGGTTTACTGTATCCCTCTGTTCTTCTTATTGACAATGAATCACAGAAATTGCATCTGAATTAAATACAAAAGACACAATGCCGACTTAAGTACAAGAAAACTGACTCTTCTTACTGTCTATGTTTGAACCATTCATGTGACACTCGTTATAGATTCCGATGCTTTACTTCAGATTTACTGTATCCCACTAACCTTCTTATTGACGATGAAACACAGATATTGTATCGGAATTAATTACAAAAGGCACAATGCTGACTTAAGTACAAGAAAACTGACTCTTCTCACTGTCTATGCTTTGAACCATTCATGTGACACTAGTTATAGATTCCGATGCTTCACTTCAGGTTTACTGTATCCATCTGCCCTTCTTATTGACGATGAAACACAGAAATTGCATCGGAATTAAATACAAAAGGCACAATGCCGACTTAAGTACAAGAGAACTGACTCTTCTTACTGTCAATGTTTTGAACCACTCCTGTGACACTAGTTATAGATTCCGATGCCTCACTTCAGGTTTACTGTATCCCTCTGTCCTTCTTATTGACAATGAAACACAGAAATTGCATCTGAATTAAATACAAAAGACACAATGCCGACTTCAGTACAAGAAAACTGACTCTTCTTACTGTCTATGTTTTGAACCATTCCTGTGACACTAGGTATAGATTCCGATGCTTCACGTCAGGTTTACTGCATCCCTCTGACCTTCTTATTGACGATGAAACACAGAAATTGCATCGGAATTAATACAAAAGGTACAATGCCGACTTAACTACAAGAAAACTGACTCTTCTTACTGTCTGTGGTTTGAACCATACCTATTACACTAGTTATAGATTCCGATGCTTCACGTCAGGTTTACTGTATCCCTCTGACCTTCTTATTGACGATGAAACACAGAAATTGCATCGGAATTAAATATAAAAGGCACAATGCCGACTTAAGTACAAGATAACTGACTCTTCTTACTGTCTATGTTGTGAACCATTCCCGTGACACTAGTTATTGATTCCGATGCTTCATCTCAGGTTTACTGTATCCCTCTGACCTTCTAATTGACGATGAAACATAGAAATTGCATCGGAATTAAATAGAAAAGGCACAATGCCGACTTAAGTACTAGAAAACTAACTCTTCTAACTGTCTATGTTTGAACAATTCCTGTTATACTAGGTATAGATTCCGATGCTTCACTTAACGTTTACTGTATCCCTCTGACCTTTTTATTGACGATGAAACACAGAAATTGCGTCGGAATTAAATACAAACGGCACAATGCCGACTTAAGTACAAGAAAACTGACTCTTCTTGCTGTCAATGTTTGAACCACTCCTGTGACACTAGTTATAGATTCCGATGCCTCACTTCAGGTTTACTGTATCCCTCTGTCCTTCTTATTGACAATGAAACACAGAATTGCTTCGGAATTAAGTAAAGAAGGAACAATGCCGACTTAAGTACAAGATAACTGACTCTTCTTACTGTCTGTGGTTTGAACCATACCTATTACACTAGTTATAGATTCCGATGCTTCACGTCAGGTTTACTGTATCCCTTGAACCTTCTTATTGCGATGAAACACAGAAATTGCGTCGGAATTAAATACAAAAGGCACAATGCCGACTTAAGTACAAGAAAACTGACTCTTCTTACTGTCAATGTTTTGAACCACTCCTGTGACACTAGTTATAGATTCCGATGCCTCACTTCAGGTTTACTGTATCCCTCTGACCTTCTTATTGACGATGAAACACAGATATTGCATCGGAATTGAATACAAAAGGCACAATGCCGACTTAAGTACAAGAAAACTGATTCTTCTTACTGTCTATGTTTTGAACCATTCATGTGACACTCGTTATAGATTCCGATGCCTCACTTCAGGTTTACTGTATCCCTCTGTCCTTCTTATTGACAATGAATCACAGAAATTGCATCTGAATTAAATACAAAAGACACAATGCCGACTTAAGTACAAGAAAACTGACTCTTCTTACTGTCAATGTTTTGAACCACTCCTGTGGCACTAGTTATAGATTCCGATGCCTCACTTCAGGTTTACTGTATCCCTCTGTCCTTCTTATTGACAATGAAACACAGAAATTGCATCTGAATTAATACAAAAAGGTACAATGCCGACTTAAGTACAAGAAAACTGACTCTTCTTACTGTCAATGTTTTTGAACCACTCCTGTGACACTAGTTGTAGATTCCGATGCCTCACTTCAGGTTTACTGCATCCCTCTGTCCTTCTTATTGACAATGAAACACAGAAATTGCATCGGAATTAAATACTAAATGTACAATGCCGACTTAAGTACAAGAAAACTGACTCTTCCTACTGTCAATGTTTTGAACCACTCCTGTGACACTAGTTATAGATTCCGATGCCTCACTTCAGGTTTACTGTATCCCTCTGACCTTCTTATTGACGATGAAACACAGAAATTGCATCGGAATTAAATACAAAAGGCACAATGCCGACATCAGTACAAGAAAACTGACACTTCTTACTGTCAATGTTTTGAACCACTCCTGTGACACTAGTTATAGATTCCGATGCCTCACTTCAGGTTTACTGTATCCCTCTGTCCTTCTTATTGACAATGAATCACAGAAATTGCATCTGAATAAAATACAAAAGACACAATGCCGACTTAAGTACAAGAAAACTGACTCTTCTTACTGTCTATGTTTGAACCATTCATGTGACACTCGTTATAGATTCCGATGCTTTACTTCAGGTTTACTGTATCCCACTGACCTTCTTGTTGACGATGAAACACAGATATTGTATCGGAATTAATTACAAATGGCACAATGCTGACTGAAGTACAAGAAAACTGACTCTTCTCACTGTCTATGCTTTGAACCATTCATGTGACACTAGTTATAGATTCCGATGCTTCACTTCAGGTTTTCTGTATCCCTCTGACCTTCTTATTGACGATGAAACACAGAAATTGCATCGGAATTAAATACAAAAGGCACAATGCCGACTTAAGTACAAGAAATCTGACTCTTCTTACTGTCAATGTTTTGAACCACTCCTGTGACACTAGTTATAGATTCCGATGCCTCACTTCAGGTTTACTGTATCCCTCTGTCCTTCTTATTGACAATGAAACACAGAAATTGCATCTGAATTAAATGCAAAAGACACAATGCCGACTTAAGTACAAGAAAACTGACTCCTCTTACTGTCTATGTTTTATACCATTCCTGTGACACTAGGTATAGATTCCGATGCTTCACTTCAGGTTTACTGTATCCCTCTGACCTTCTTATTGACGATGAAACACAGAAATTGCATCGGAATTAATACAAAAGGTACAATGCCGACTTAACTACAAGAAAACTGACTCTTCTTACTGTCTGTGGTTTGAACCATACCTATTACACTAGTTATAGATTCCGATGCTTCACGTCAGGTTTACTGTATCCCTCTGACCTTCTTATTGACGATGAAACACAGAAATTGCATCGGAATTAAATATAAAAGGCACAATGCCGACTTAAGTACAAGATAACTGACTCTTCTTACTGTCTATGTTGTGAACCATTCCCGTGACACTAGTTATTGATTCCGATGCTTCACTTCAGGTTTACTGTATCCCTCTGACCTTCTAATTGACGATGAAACATAGAAATTGCATCGGAATTAAATAGAAAAGGCACAATGCCGACTTAAGTACTAGAAAACTAACTCTTCTAACTGTCTATGTTTGAACAATTCCTGTTATACTAGGTATAGATTCCGATGCTTCACTTAACGTTTACTGTATCCCTCTGACCTTCTTATTGACGATGAAACACAGAAATTGCATCGGAATTAAATACAAAAGGCACAATGCCGACTTAAGTACAAGAAAACTGACTCTTCTTGCTGTCAATGTTTGAACCACTCCTGTGACACTAGTTATAGATTCCGATGCCTCACTTCAGGTTTACTGTATCCCTCTGTCCTTCTTATTGACAATGAAACACAGAAATTCCATCGGAATTAAATACAAAAGACACAATTCCGACTTAAGTACAAGAATACTGACTCTTCTTACTGTCTATGATTTGAACCATTCCTGTGACACTAGTTATTGATTCCGATGCTTCACTTCAGGTTTACTGTATCCCTCTGACCTTCTTATTGACGATGAAACACAGAAATTCCTTCAGAATTAAATACAAAAGGCACAATGCCGACTTAAGTACAAGAAAACTGACTCTTCCTACTGTCAATGTTTTGAAACATTCCTGTGACACTAGTTATAGATTCCGATGCCTCACTTCAGGTTTACTGTATCCCTCTGTCCCTCTTATTGACAATGAAACACAGAAATTGCATCGGAATTAAATACTAAAGACACAATACCGACTTAAGTACAAGAAAACTGACTCTTCTTACTGTCAATGTTTTGAACCATTCCTGTGAAACTAGGTATAGATTCCGATGCTTCACTTCAGGTATACTGTATCCCTCTGACCTTCCTATTGACGATGAAACACAGAAATTGCATCGGAATTAATACAAAAGGTACAATGCCGGCTTAACTACAAGAAAACTGACTCTTCTTACTGTCTGTGGTTTGAACCATACCTATTACACTAGTTATAGATTCCGATGCTTCACGTCAGGTTTACTGAATCCCTCTGACCTTCTTATTGACGATGAAACACAGAAATTGCGTCGGAATTAAATACAAAAGGCACAATGCCGACTTAAGTACAAGAAAACTGACTCTTCTTACTGTCAATGTTTTGAACCACTCCTGTGACACTAGTTATAGATTCCGATGCCTCACTTCAGGTTTACTGTATCCCTCTGACCTTCTTATTGACGATGAAACACAGATATTGCATCGGAATTGAATACAAAAGGCACAATGCCGACTTAAGTACAAGAAAACTGATTCTTCTTACTGTCTATGTTTTGAACCATTCATGTGACACTCGTTATAGATTCCGATGCTTTACTTCAGGTTTACTGTATCCCTCTGACCTTCTTATTGACGATGAAACACAGAAATTGCATCGGAATTAAATACAAAAGGCACAATGCCGACTTAAGTACAAGAAAGCTGACTCTTCTTACTGTCAATGATTTGAACCACTCCTGTGACACTAGTTATAGATTCCGATGCCTCACTTCAGGTTTACTGTATCCCTCTGTCCTTCTTATTGACAATGAAACACAGAAATTGCATCGGAATTAAATACAAAAGACACAATGCCGACATAAGTACAAGAAAACTGTCTCTTCTTACTGTCTATGATTTGAACCATTCCTGTGAAACTAGTTATAGATTCCGATGCTTCGCTTCAGGTTTACTGTATCCCTCTGACCTTTTTATTGACGATGAAACGCAGAAATTGCATCGGAATTAATACAAAAGGTACAATGCCGACTTCAGAACAAGATAACTGATTCTTCTTACTGTCTATATTTTGAACCATTCATGTGACACTCGTTATAGATTCCGATGCTTTACTTCAGGTTTACTGTATCCCTCTGGCCTTCGTATTGACGATGAAAAACAGAAATTGCTTCTGAATTAAATACAAAAGGCACAATACCGACTTAAGTACAAGATAACTGATTCTTCTTATTGTCTATGATTTGAACCATTCCTGTGACACTAGTTATAGATTCCGATGCTTCACTTCAGGTTTACTGTATCCCTCTGACCTTCTTATTGACGATGTAACACAGATATTGCATCGGAATTAAATACAATAGGAACAATGCCGACTTAAGTACAAGAAAACTGACTCTTCTTACTGTCTATGTTTTCAACCATTCCTGTGACACCAGTTATAGATTCCGATGCTTCACTTCAGGTTTACTGTATCCCACTGACCTTCTTATTGACGATGAAACACAGATATTATATCGGAATTAATTACAAAAGGCACAATGCTGACTTAAGTACAAGAAAACTGACTCTTCTCACTGTCTATGTTTTGAACCATTCATCTGACACTAGTTATAGATTCCGATGCTTCACTTCAGGTCTACTGTATCCCTCTGACCTTCTTATTGACGATGAATCACAGAAATTGCATCGGAATTAAATTCAAAAGGCACAATGCCGACTTAAGTACAAGAAAACTGACTCTTCTTACAGTCTATGTTTTGAACCATTCCTGTGACACTAGTTATAGATTTCAATGCTTCGCTTCAGGTTTTCTGTATCCCTCTGGTGTTCTTATTGACGATGAAACGCAGAAATTGCATCGGAATTAAATACAAAAGGCACAATGCAGACTCAAGTACAAGAAAACTGACTCTTCTTACTGCCTATGTTTTGAACCATTCCTGTGACACTAGTTATAGATTCTAATGCTTCACTTCAGGTTTACTGTATCCCTCTGACCTTCTTATTGACGATGAAACACAGAAATTGCAACGGAATTAAATACAAAAGGCACAATGCCGATTTAAGTACAAGAAAACTGACTCTTCTTACAGTCTATGCTTTGAACCATTCCTGTGACTCTACTTATAGTTTCCGATGCTTCACTTCAGGTTTACTGTATCCCTCTGACCTTCTTACTGACGATGAAACACAGATATTGCATCGGAATTAAATATAAAAGGCACAATGCCGACTTAAGTACAAGAAAACTGACTCTTCTTACTGTCTATGTGTTGAACCATTCCTGTGACACTAGTCATTGATTCCGATGCTTCACTTCGGGTTTACTGTATCCCTCTGACCTTCTAATTACGATGAAACATAGAAATTGCATCGGAATTAAATAGAAAAGGCACAATGCCGACTTAAGTACAAGAAAACTAACTCTTCTAACTGTCTATGTTTGAACCATTCCTGTTACACTAGTTATAGATTCCGATGCTTCACTTCAGGTTTACTGTATCCCTCTGACCTTCTTATTGACGATGAAACACAGAAATTGCATCGGAATTAAATACAAAAGGCACAGTGCCGACTTAAGTACAAGATAACTGACTCTTCTTACTGTCTGTGGTTTGAACCATTCCTATTACACTAGTTATAGATTCCGATGCTTCACGTCAGGTTTACTGCATCCCTCTGAACTTCTTATTGACGATGAACCACAGAAATTGCATCGGAATTAAATATAAAATGCACTATGCCGACTTAAGTACAAGATAACTGACTCTTCTTACTGTCTATGTTGTGATCCATTTTTGTGACACTAGTTACTGATTCCGATGCTTCACTTCAGGTTTACTGTATCCCTCTGACCTTCTAATTGACGATGAAACATAGAAATTGCATCGGAATTAAATAGAAAAGGCACAATGCCGACTTAAGTACAAGAAAACTAACTCTTCTAACTGTCTATGTTTGAACCATTCCTCTTATACTAGGTATAGATTCCGATGCTTCACTTAAGGTATACTGTATCCCTTTGACCTTCTTATTGACGACGAAACACAGAAATTGCTTCTGAATTAAATACAAAAGGCACAATGCCGACTTAAGTACAAGATAACTGATTCTTCTTATTGTCTATGATTTGAACCATTCCTGTGACACTAGTTATAGATTCCGATGCTTCAATTCAGGTTTACTGTATCCTTCTGACCTTCTTATTGACGATGTAACACAGATATTGCATCGGAATTAAATACAATAGGAACAATGCCGACTTAAGTACAAGAAAACTGACTCTTCTTACTGTCTATGTTTTGAACCATTCCTGTGACACTAGTTATAGATTCCGATGCTTCACATCAGGTTTACTGTATCCCACTGACCTTCTTATTGACGATGAAACACAGATATTGTATCGGAATTGATTACAAAAGGCACAATGCTGACTTAAGTACAAGAAAACTGAGTCTTCTCACTGTCTATGTTTTGAACCATTGATCTGACACTAGTTATAGATTCCGATGCTTCACTTCAGGTCTACTGTTTCCCTCTGACCTTCTTATTGACGATGAATCACAGAAATTGCATCGGAATTAAATTCAAAAGGCACAATGCCGACTTAAGTACAAGAAAACTGACTCTTCTTACAGTCTATGTTTTGAACCATTCCTGTGACACTAGTTATAGATTCCAATGCTTCGCTTCAGGTTTACTGTATCCCTCTGATGTACTTATTGACGATGAAACGCAGAAATTGCATCGGAATTAAATACAAAAGGCACAATGCAGGCTCAAGTACAAGAAAACTGTCTCTTCTTACTGTTTATGTTTTGATCCATTCCTGTGACACTAGTTATAGATACCGATGCTTCACTTCAGGTTTACTGTAACCCTCTGACCTTCTTATTGACGATGAAACACAGAAATTTCATCGGAATTAAATACAAAAGGCACAATGCCGACTTAAGTACAAGAAAACTGACTCTTCATACTGTCAATGTTTTGAACCACTCCTGTGACACTAGTTATAGATTCCGATGCCTCACTTCAGGTTTACTGTATCCCTCTGTCCTTCTTATTGACAATGAAACACAGAAATTGCATCGGAATTAAATACAAAAGACACAATGCCGACTTAAGTACAAGATAACTGACTCTTCTTACTGTCTATGTTTTGAACCATTCCTGTGACACTAGTTATAGATTCCGATGCTTCACTTCAGGTTTACTGTATCCCTCTGACCTTCTTATTGACGATGAAACACAGAAATTGCATCGGAATTAATACAAAAGGTACAATGCCGACTTAAGTACAAGAAAACTGACTCTTCTTACTGTCTACATTTTGAACCATTCATGTGACACTCGTTATATATTCCGATGCTTCGCTTCAGGTTTACTGTATCCCTCTGATGTACTTATTGACGATGAAACACAGAAATTGTATCGGAATTAATACAAAAGGTACAATGCCGACTTAAGTACAAGAAAACTAACTCTTCTAACTGTCTATGTTTGAACCATTCCTCTTATACTAGGTATAGATTCCGATGCTTCACTTAAGGTATACTGTATCCCTTTGACCTTCTTATTGACGACGAAACACAGAAATTGCTTCTGAATTAAATACAAAAGGCACAATGCCGACTTAAGTACAAGATAACTGATTCTTCTTATTGTCTATGATTTGAACCATTCCTGTGACACTAGTTATAGATTCCGATGCTTCACTTCAGGTTTACTGTATCCCTCTGACCTTCTTATTGACGATGTAACACAGATATTGCATCGGAATTAAATACAATAGTAACAATGCCGACTTAAGTACAAGAAAACTGACTCTTCTTACTGTCTATGTTTTGAACCATTCCTGTGACACTAGTTATAGATTCCGATGCTTCACATCAGGTTTACTGTATCCCACTGACCTCCTTATTGACGATGAAATACAGATATTGTATCGGAATTAATTACAAAAGGCACAATGCTGACTTAAGTACAAGAAAACTGACTCTTCTCACTGTCTATGTTTTGAACCATTGATCTGACACTAGTTATAGATTCCGATGCTTCACTTCAGGTCTACTGTATCCCTCTGACCTTCTTATTGACGATGAATCACAGAAATTGCATCGGAATTAAATTCAAAAGGCACAATGCCGACTTAAGTACAAGAAAACTGACTCTTCTTACAGTCTATGTTTTGAACCATTCCTGTGACACTAGTTATAGATTCCAATGCTTCGCTTCAGGTTTACTGTATCCCTCTGATGTACTTATTGACGATGAAACGCAGAAATTGCATCGGAATTAAATACAAAAGGCGCAATGCAGGCTCAAGTACAAGAAAACTGACTCTTCTTACTGCCTATGTTTTGAACCATTCCTGTGACACTAGTTATAGATTCTAATGCTTCGCTTCAGGTTTACTGTATCCCTCTGATGTACTTATTGACGATGAAACACAGAAATTGCATCGGAATTATATACAAAAGGCACAAAGCCGACTTAAGTACAAGATAACTGATTCTTCTTATTGTCTATGATTTGAACCATTCCTGTGACACTAGTTATAGATTCCGATGCTTCACTTCAGGTTTACTGTTTCCCTCTGACCTTCTAATTGACGATGAAACACAGAAATTGCATCGAAATTAAATATAAAAGGCACAATGCCGACTTAAGTACAAGAAAACTGTCTCTTCTTACTGTTTATGTTTTGATCCATTCCTGTGACACTAGTTATAGATACCGATGCTTCACTTCAGGTTTACTGTATCCCTCTGACATTCTTATTGACGATGAAACACAGAAATTTCATCGGAATTAAATACAAAAGGCACAATGCCGACTTAAGTACAAGAAAACTGACTCTTCCTACTGTGAATGATTTGAACCACTCCTGTGACACTAGTTATAGATTCCGGTGCCTCACTTCAGGTTTACTGTATCCCTCTGTCCTTCTTATTGACAATGAAACACAGAAATTGCATCGGAATTAAATACAAAAGACACAATGCCGACTTAAGTACAAGATAACTGACTCTTCTTACTGTCTATGTTTTGTACCATTCCTGTGACACTAGTTATAAATTCCGATGCTTCACTTCGGGTTTACTGTATCCCTCTGACCTTCTTATTGACGATGAAACACAGAAATTGCATCGGAATTAATACAAAAGGCACAATGCCGACTTAAGTACAAGAAAACTGACTCTTCTTACTGTCTATATTTTGAACCATTCATGTGACACTCGTTATATATTCCGATGCCTCGCTTCCGGTTTACTGTATCCCTCTGATGTACTTATTGACGATGAAACACAGAAATTGCATCGGAATTAATACAAAAGGTACAATGCCGACTTAAGTACAAGAAAACTGACTCTTCTTACTGTCTATATTTTGAACCATTCATGTGACACTCGTTATAGGTTCCGATGCTTTACTTCAGGTTTACTGTATCCCTCTGACCTTCTTATTGACGATTAAACACAGAAATTGCTTCGGAATTAAGTACAAAAGGCACAATGCCGACTTAAGTACAAGATAACTGACTCTTCTTACTGTCTGTGATTGAACCATTCCTATTACACTAGTTATAGATTCCGATGCTTCACGTCAGGTTTACTTAATCCCTCTGACCTTCTTATTGACGATGAAACACAGATATTGCATCGGAATTAAACATAAAAGGCACAATGCCGACTTAAGTACAAGATAACTGACTCTTCTTACTGTCTATGTTGTGAACCATTCCTGTGACACTAGTTATTGATTCCGATGCTTCACTTCAGGTTTACTGTATCCCTCTGTCCTTCTTATTGGCGATGAAACACAGAAATTGCATCGGAATTACATACAAAAGGCACAATGCCGACTTAAGTACAAGATAACTGACTCTTCTTACTGTCTGTGGTTTGAACCATTCCTGTTACACTAGTTATAGATTCCGATGCTTTACTTCAGGTTTACTGTATCCCTCAGACCTTCTTATTGACGTTGAAACACAGAAATTGCATCGGAATTAAATATAAAAGGCACAATGCCGACTTAAGTACAAGAAAACTGACTCTTCTTACTGTCTATGTTTGAACCATTCCAGTGACACTAGTTTTTGATTCCGATGCTTCACTTCAGGTTTACTGTATCCCACCGACCTTCTTATGGACGATGAAACACAGAAATTGCATCGGAATTAAATACAAAAGGCACAATGCCGACTTAAGTACAAGAAAACTGACTCTTCTTACAGTCTATGTTTTGAACCATTCCTGAGACTCTACTTATAGATTCCGATGCTTCACTTCAGGTTTACTGTATCCCTCTGACCTTCTTATTGACGATGAAACACAGATATTGCATCGGAATTAAATATAAAAGGCACAATGCCGACTTAAGTACAAGAAAACTGACTCTTCTTACTGTCTATGTTTTAACCATTCCTGTGACACTAGTTATTGATTTCGATGCTTCACTTCAGGTTTACTGTATCCCTCTGACCTTCTTATTGACGATGAAACACAGAAATTGCATCGGAATTAATACAAAAGGCACAATGCCGACTTAAGTACAAGAAAACTGACTCTTCTTACTGTCTACATTTTGAACCATTCATGTGACACTCGTTATATATTCCGATGCCTCGCTTCCGGTTTACTGTATCCCTCTGATGTACTTATTGACGATGAAACACAGAAATTGCATCGGAATTAATACAAAAGGTACAATGCCGACTTAAGTACAAGAAAACTGACTCTTCTTACTGTCTATATTTTGAACCATTCATGTGACACTCGTTATAGGTTCCGATGCTTTACTTCAGGTTTACTGTATCCCTCTGACCTTCTTATTGACGATTAAACACAGAAATTGCTTCGGAATTAAGTACAAAAGGCACAATGCCGACTTAAGTACAAGATAACTGACTCTTCTTACTGTCTGTGGTTTGAACCATTCCTATTACACTAGTTATAGATTCCGATGCTTCACGTCAGGTTTACTTAATCCCTCTGACCTTCTTATTGACGATGAAACACAGATATTGCATCGGAATTAAACATAAAAGGCACAATGCCGACTTAAGTACAAGATAACTGACTCTTCTTACTGTCTATGTTGTGAACCATTCCTGTGACACTAGTTATTGATTCCGATGCTTCACTTCAGGTTTACTGTATCCCTCTGTCCTTCTTATTGACGATGAAACACAGAAATTGCATCGGAATTACATACAAAAGGCACAATGCCGACTTAAGTACAAGATAACTGACTCTTCTTACTGTCTGTGGTTTGAACCATTCCTGTTACACTAGTTATAGATTCCGATGCTTTACTTCAGGTTTACTGTATCCCTCAGACCTTCTTATTGACGTTGAAACACAGAAATTGCATCGGAATTAAATATAAAAGGCACAATGCCGACTTAAGTACAAGAAAACTGACTCTTCTTACTGTCTATGTTTGAACCATTCCAGTGACACTAGTTTTTGATTCCGATGCTTCACTTCAGGTTTACTGTATCCCACCGACCTTCTTATGGACGATGAAACACAGAAATTGCATCGGAATTAAATACAAAAGGCACAATGCCGACTTAAGTACAAGAAAACTGACTCTTCTTACAGTCTATGTTTTGAACCATTCCTGAGACTCTACTTATAGATTCCGATGCTTCACTTCAGGTTTACTGTATCCCTCTGACCTTCTTATTGACGATGAAACACAGATATTGCATCGGAATTAAATATAAAAGGCACAATGCCGACTTAAGTACAAGAAAACTGACTCTTCTTACTGTCTATGTTTTAACCATTCCTGTGACACTAGTTATTGATTTCGATGCTTCACTTCAGGTTTACTGTATCCCTCTGACCTTCTTATTGACGATGAAACACAGAAATTGCATCGGAATTAAATGCAAAAGGCACAATGCCGACTTAAGTACAAGAAAACTGACTCTTCTTACTGTCTATGCTTTGAACCATTCATGTGGCACTCGTTATAGATTCCGATGCTTTACTTCAGGTTTACTGTATCCTTCTGACCTTCTTATTGACGATGAATCACAGAAATTGCATCGGAATTAAATTCAAAAGGCACAATGCCGACTTAAGTACAAGAAAACTGACTCTTCTTACAGTCTATGTTTTGAACCATTCCTGTGACACTAGTTATAGATTCCAATGCTTCGCTTCAGGTTTACTGTATCCCTCTGATGTACTTATTGACGATGAAACGCAGAAATTGCATCGGAATTAAATACAAAAGGCGCAATGCAGGCTCAAGTACAAGAAAACTGACTCTTCTTACTGCCTATGTTTTGAACCATTCCTGTGACACTAGTTATAGATTCTAATGCTTCGCTTCAGCTTTACTGTATCCCTCTGATGTACTTATTGACGATGAAACACAGAAATTGCATCGGAATTATATACAAAAGGCACAAAGCCGACTTAAGTACAAGATAACTGATTCTTCTTATTGTCTATGATTTGAACCATTCCTGTGACACTAGTTATAGATTCCGATGCTTCACTTCAGGTTTACTGTTTCCCTCTGACCTTCTAATTGACGATGAAACACAGAAATTGCATCGAAATTAAATATAAAAGGCACAATGCCGACTTAAGTACAAGAAAACTGTCTCTTCTTACTGTTTATGTTTTGATCCATTCCTGTGACACTAGTTATAGATACCGATGCTTCACTTCAGGTTTACTGTATCCCTCTGACATTCTTATTGACGATGAAACACAGAAATTTCATCGGAATTAAATACAAAAGGCACAATGCCGACTTAAGTACAAGAAAACTGACTCTTCCTACTGTGAATGTTTTGAACCACTCCTGTGACACTAGTTATAGATTCCGGTGCCTCACTTCAGGTTTACTGTATCCCTCTGTCCTTCTTATTGACAATGAAACACAGAAATTGCATCGGAATTAAATACAAAAGACACAATGCCGACTTAAGTACAAGATAACTGACTCTTCTTACTGTCTATGTTTTGTACCATTCCTGTGACACTAGTTATAAATTCCGATGCTTCACTTCGGGTTTACTGTATCCCTCTGACCTTCTTATTGACGATGAAACACAGAAATTGCATCGGAATTAATACAAAAGGCACAATGCCGACTTAAGTACAAGAAAACTGACTCTTCTTACTGTCTACATTTTGAACCATTCATGTGACACTCGTTATATATTCCGATGCCTCGCTTCCGGTTTACTGTATCCCTCTGATGTACTTATTGACGATGAAACACAGAAATTGCATCGGAATTAATACAAAAGGTACAATGCCGACTTAAGTACAAGAAAACTGACTCTTCTTACTGTCTATATTTTGAACCATTCATGTGACACTCGTTATAGGTTCCGATGCTTTACTTCAGGTTTACTGTATCCCTCTGACCTTCTTATTGACGATTAAACACAGAAATTGCTTCGGAATTAAGTACAAAAGGCACAATGCCGACTTAAGTACAAGATAACTGACTCTTCTTACTGTCTGTGATTGAACCATTCCTATTACACTAGTTATAGATTCCGATGCTTCACGTCAGGTTTACTTAATCCCTCTGACCTTCTTATTGACGATGAAACACAGATATTGCATCGGAATTAAACATAAAAGGCACAATGCCGACTTAAGTACAAGATAACTGACTCTTCTTACTGTCTATGTTGTGAACCATTCCTGTGACACTAGTTATTGATTCCGATGCTTCACTTCAGGTTTACTGTATCCCTCTGTCCTTCTTATTGGCGATGAAACACAGAAATTGCATCGGAATTACATACAAAAGGCACAATGCCGACTTAAGTACAAGATAACTGACTCTTCTTACTGTCTGTGGTTTGAACCATTCCTGTTACACTAGTTATAGATTCCGATGCTTTACTTCAGGTTTACTGTATCCCTCAGACCTTCTTATTGACGTTGAAACACAGAAATTGCATCGGAATTAAATATAAAAGGCACAATGCCGACTTAAGTACAAGAAAACTGACTCTTCTTACTGTCTATGTTTGAACCATTCCAGTGACACTAGTTTTTGATTCCGATGCTTCACTTCAGGTTTACTGTATCCCACCGACCTTCTTATGGACGATGAAACACAGAAATTGCATCGGAATTAAATACAAAAGGCACAATGCCGACTTAAGTACAAGAAAACTGACTCTTCTTACAGTCTATGTTTTGAACCATTCCTGAGACTCTACTTATAGATTCCGATGCTTCACTTCAGGTTTACTGTATCCCTCTGACCTTCTTATTGACGATGAAACACAGATATTGCATCGGAATTAAATATAAAAGGCACAATGCCGACTTAAGTACAAGAAAACTGACTCTTCTTACTGTCTATGTTTTAACCATTCCTGTGACACTAGTTATTGATTTCGATGCTTCACTTCAGGTTTACTGTATCCCTCTGACCTTCTTATTGACGATGAAACACAGAAATTGCATCGGAATTAAATGCAAAAGGCACAATGCCGACTTAAGTACAAGAAAACTGACTCTTCTTACTGTCTATGCTTTGAACCATTCATGTGGCACTCGTTATAGATTCCGATGCTTTACTTCAGGTTTACTGTATCCTTCTGACCTTCTTATTGACGATGAAACACAGAAATCGCTTCGGAATTAAATACAAAAGGCCAATGCCGACATAAGTACAAGATAACTGATTCTTCTTATTGTCTATGATTTGAACCATTCCTGTGACACTAGTTATAGATTCCGATGCTTCACTTCAGGTTTACTGTTTCCCTCTGACCTCCTAATTGACGATGAAACACAGAAATTGCATCGGAATTAAATATAAAAGGCACAATGCCGACTTAAGTACAAGAAAACTGTCTCTTCTTACTGTCTATATTTCGAACCATTCATGTGACACTCCTTATAGATTCCGATGCTTTACTTCAGGTTTACTGTATCCCTCTGACCTTCTTATTGACGATGAAACACAGAAATTGCATCGGAATTAAATGCAAAAGGCACAATGCCGACTTAAGTACAAGATAACTGACTCTTCTTACTGTCTGAGGTTTGAACCATTCCTATTACACTACTTATAGATTCCGGTGCTTCACGTCAGGTTTACTGTATCCCTCTGACCTTCTTATTGACGATGAAACACAGAAATTGCATCGGAATTAAATATAAAAGGCACAATGCCGACTTAAGTACAAGATAACTGACTCTTCTTACTATCTATGTTGTGAACCATTCCTGTGACACTAGTTATTGATTCCGATGCATCACTTCAGGTTTACTGTATCCCTCTGACCTTCTAATTGACGATGAAACATAGATATTGCATCGGAATTAAATTGAAAAGGCACAATGCCGACTTAAGTACAAGAAAACTAACTCTTCTAACTGTCTATGTTTGAACCATTCCTGTTATACTAGGTATAGATTCCGATGCTTCACTTAAGGTTTACTGTATCCCTCTGACCTTCGTATTGACGATGAAACACAGATATTGCATCGGAATTAAATACAAAAGGCACTATGCCGACTTAAGTACAAGAAAACTGATTCTTCTTATTGTCTATGATTTGAACCATTCCTGTGACACTAGTTATGGATTCCGATGCATCACATCGGGTTTGCTGTATCCCACTGACCATCTATTTGACGATGAAACACAGAAATTGCATCGGAATTAAATATAAAAGGCACAATGCCGACTTAAGTACAAGAAAACTGTCTCTTCTTACTGTTTATGTTTTGAACCATTCCTGTGACACTAGTTATAGATACCGATGCTTCACTTCAGGTTTACTGTATCCCTCTGACCTTCTTATTGACGATGAAACACAGAAATTGCATCGGAATTAAATACAAAAGGCACAATGCCGACTTAAGTACAGGAAAACTGACTCTTCTTACTGCCAATGTTTTGAACCACTCCTGTGACACTAGTTATAGATTCCGATGCCTCACTTCAGGTTTACTGTATCCCTCTGTCCTTCTTATTGACAATGAAACACAGAAATTGCATCGGAATTAAATACAAAAGACACAATGCCGACTTAAGTACAAGAAAACTGACTCTTCTTACTGTCTATGTTTTGAACCATTCCTGTGACACTAGTTATAGATTCCGATGCTTCACTTCAGGATTTTTGTATCCCTCTGACCTTCTTATTGACGATGAAACACAGAAATTGCATCGGAATTAATACAAAAGGTACAATGCCGACTTAAGTACAAGAAAACTGACTCTTCTTACTGTCTATATTTTGAACCATTCATGTGACACTCGTTATAGATTCCGATGCTTTACTTCTGGTTTACTGTATCCCTCTGACCTTGTAATTGACGATGAAACATAGAAATTGCATCGGAATTAAATAGCAAAAGCACAATGCCGACTTAAGTACAAGAAAACTAACTCTTCTAACTGTCTATGTTTGAACCATTCCGGTTACACTATTTATAGATTCCGATGCTTCACTTCAGGTTTACAGTATCCCTCTGACCTTCTTATTGACGAAGAAACACAGATATTGCATCGGAATTCAATACAAATGGCACTATGCCGACTTAAGTACAAGAAGACTGACTCTTCTTACTGTCTATGTTTTGAACCATTCCTGTGACACTAGTTATAGATTCCAATGCTTCACTTAAGGTTTACTGTATCCCACAGACCATCTTATTGACGATGAAAGACAGAAATTGCATCGGAATTAAATACAAAAGGCACAATGCCGACTTAAGTACAAGAAAACTGACTCTTCTTACTGTCTATGCTTTGAACCATTCATGTGACACTCGTTATAGATTCCGATGCTTTACTTCAGGTTTACTGTATCCTTCTGACCTTCTTATTGACGATGAAACACAGAAATTGCTTCGGAATTAAGTAAAAAAGGCACAATGCCGACTTAAGTACATGATAACTGACTCTTCTTACTGTCTGTGGTTTGAACCATTCCTATTACACAAGTTATAGATTACGATGCTTCACTTCAGGTTTACTGTATCCCTCTGACCTTCTTCTTGACGATGAAACACAGAAATTGCATCGGAATTAAATATAAAAGACACAATGCCGACTTAAGTACAAGATAATTGACTCTTCTTACTGTCTATGTTTTGAACCCTTCCTGTGACACTAGTTATAGATTCCGATGCTTCACTTCAGGTTTATTGGATCCCTCTGACCTTCTTATTGACGATGAAACACAGAAATTGCATCGGAATTAATACAAAAGGTACAATGCCGACTTAAGTACAAGAAAACTGACTCTTCTTACTGTCCATATTTTGAACCATTCATGTGACAGATTCCGATGCTTTACTTCGGGTTTACTGTATCCCTCTGACCTTCTTATTGACGATGAAACACAGAAATTGCTTCGGAATTAAGAACAAAAAGCACAATGCCGACTTAAGTACAAGATAACTGACTCTTCTTACTGTCTGTGGTTTGAACCATTCCTATTACACTAGTTATAGATTCCGATGCTTCACGTCAGGTTTACTGCATCCCTCTGAACTTCTTATTGACGATGAAACACAGAAATTGCATCGGAATTAAATATAAAATGCACAATGCCGACTTAAGTACAAGATAACTGACTCTTCTTACTGTCTATGTTGTGATCCATTTTTGTGACACTAGTTACTGATTCCGATGCTTCACTTCAGGTTTACTGTATCCCTCTGACCTTCTAATTGACGAAGAAACATAGAAATTGCATCGGAAATAAATAGAAAAGGCACAATGCCGACTTAAGTACAAGAAAACTAACTCTTCTAACTGTCTATGTTTGAACCATTCCTCTTATACTAGGTATAGATTCCGATGCTTCACTTAAGGTATACTGTATCCCTCTGACCTTCCTATTGACGACGAAACACAGAAATGGCTTCTGAATTAAATACAAAAGGCACAATGCCGACTTAAGTACAAGATAACTGATTCTTCTTATTGTCTATGATTTGAACCATTCCTGTGACACTAGTTATAGATTCCGATGCTTCACTTCAGGTTTACTGTATCCCTCTGACCTTCTTATTGACGATGAAAAACAGGATTGCTTCTGAATTATATACAAAAGGCACAATGCCGACTTAAGTACAAGATAACTGATTCTCCTTACTGTCTATGATTTGAACCATTCCTGTGACACTAGTTATAGATTCCGATGCTTCACTTCAGGTTTACTGTATCCCTCTGACCTTCTTATTGACGATGTAACACAGATATTGCATCGGAATTAAATACAATAGGAACAATGCCGACTTCAGTACAAGAAAACTGACTCTTCTTACTGTCTATGTTTTGAACCATTCCTGTGACACTAGTTATAGATTCTGATGCTTCACATCAGGTTTACTGTATCCCACTGACCTTCTTATTGACGATGAAACACAGATACTGTATCGGAATTAATTACAAAAGGCACAATGCTGACTTAAGTACAAGAAAACTGACCCTTCTCATTGTCTATGATTTGAACCATTGATCTGACACTAGTTATAGATTCCGATGCTACACTTCAGGTCTACTGTATCCCTCTGACCTACTTATTGACGATGAATCACACAAATTGCATCGGAATTAAATTCAAAAGGCACAATGCTGACTTAAGTACAAGAAAACTGACTCTTCTTACAGTCTATGTTTTGAACCATTCCTGTGACACTAGTTATAGATTCCAATGCTTCGCTTCAGCTTTGCTGTATCCCTCTGATGTACTTATTGACGATGAAACGCAGAAATTGCATCGGAATTAAATACAAAAGGCACAATGCTGGCTCAAGTACAAGAAAACTGGCTCTTCTTACTGCCTATGTTTTGAACCATTCCTGTGACACTAGTTATAGATTCTAATGCTTCGCTTCAGGTTTACTGTATCCCTCTGACCTACTTATTGACGATGAAACACAGAAATTGCATCGGAATTAAATACAAAAGGCACAATGCCGACTTAAGTACAAGATAACTGATTCTTCTTATTGTCTATGATTTGAACCATTCCTGTGACACTAGTATATAGATTCCGATGCTTCACTTCAGGTTTACTGTTTCCCTCTGACCTTCTAATTGACGATGAAACACAGATATTGCATCGGAATTAAATATAAAATGCACAATGCCGACTTAAGTACAAGAAAACTGTCTCTTCTTACTGTTTATGTTTTGATCCATTCCTGTGACACTAGTTATAGATACCGATGCTTCACTTCAGGTACTGTATCCCTCTGACCTTCTATTGACGACGAAACACAGAAATTTCATCGGAATTAAATACAAAAGATACAATGCCGACTTAAGTACAAGAAAACTGACTCTTCCTACTGTCAATGTTTGAACCACTCCTGTGACACTAGTTATAGATTCCGATGCCTCACTTCAGGTTTACTGTATCCCTCTGTCCTTCTTATTGACAATGAAACACAGAAATTGCATCGGAATTAAATACAAAAGACACAATGCCGACTTAAGTACAAGATAACTGACTCTTCTTACTGTCTATGTTTTGAACCATTCCTGTGACACTAGTTATAGATTCCCGATGCTTCACTTCAGGTTTACTGTATCCCTCTGACCTTCTTCTTGACGATGAAACACAGAAATTGCATCGGAATTAATACAAAAGTACAATGCCGACTTAAGTACAAGAAAACTGACTCTTCTTACTGTCTATATTTTGAACCATTCATGTGACACTCGTTATAGATTCCGATGCTTTACTTCAGGTTTACTGTATCCCTCTAACCTTCTTATTGACGATGAAACACAGAAATTGCTTCGGAATTAAGTACAAAAGGCACAATGCCGACTTAAGTACAAGATAACTGACTCTTCTTACTGTCTGAGGTTTGAACCATTCCTATTACACTACTTATAGATTCCGGTGCTTCACGTCAGGTTTACTGTATCCCTCTGACCTTCTTATTGACGATGAAACACAGAAATTGCATCGGAATTAAATATAAATTGCACAATGCCGACTTAAGTACAAGACTAACTGACTCTTCTCACTGTCTATGTTGTGAACCATTCCTGTGACACTAGTTATTGATTCCGATGCTTCACTTCAGGTTTACTGTATCCGTCTGACCTTCTAATTGACGATGAAACATAGATATTGCGTCGGAATTAAATTGAAAAGGCACAATGCCGACTTAAGTACAAGAAAACTAACTCTTCTAACTGTCTATGTTTGAACCATTCCTGTTATACTAGGTATAGATTCCGATGCTTCACTTAAGGTTTACTGTATCCCTCTGACCTTCGTATTGACGATGAAACACAGATATTGCATCGGAATTAAATACAAAAGGCACTATGCCGACTTAAGTACAAGAAACAGATTCTTCTTATTGTCTATGATTTGAACCATTCCTGTGACACTAGTTATGGATTCCGATGCTTCACTTCGGGTTTGCTGTATCCCACTGACCATCTAATTGACGATGAAACACAGAAATTGCATCGGAATTAAATATAAAAGGCACAATGCCGACTTAAGTACAAGAAAACTGTCTCTTCTTACTGTTTATGTTTTGAACCATTCCTGTGACACTAGTTATAGATACCGATGCTTCACTTCAGGTTTACTGTATCCCTCTGACCTTCTTATTGACGATGAAACACAGAAATTGCATCGGAATTAAATACAAAAGGCACAATGCCGACTTAAGTACAAGAAAACTGACTCTTCTTACTGTCAATGTTTTGAACCACTCCTGTGACACTAGTTATAGATTCCGATGCCTCACTTCAGGTTTACTGTATCCCACTGTCCTTCTTATTGACAATGAAACACAGAAATTGCATCGGAATTAAATACAAAAGACACAATGCCGACTTAAGTACAAGAAAACTGACTCTTCTTACTGTCTATGTTCTGAACCATTCCTGTGACACTAGTTATAGATTCCGATGCTTCACTTCAGGATTTCTGTATCCCTCTGACCTTCTTATTGACGATGAAACACAGAAATTGCATCGGAATTAATACAAAAGGTACAATGCCGACTTAAGTACAAGAAAACTGACTCTTCTTACTGTCTATATTTTGAACCATTCATGTGACACTCGTTATAGATTCGATGCTTTACTTCTGGTTTACTGTATCCCTCTGACCTTCTTATTGACGATGAAACACAGAAATTGCTTCGGAATGAAGTACAAAAGGCACAATGCCGACTTAAGTACAAGATAACTGACTCTTCTTACTGTCTGTGGTTTGAACCATTCCTGTTACACTAGTTATAGATTCCGATGCTTCACTTCAGGTTTACTGTATCCCTCAGACCTTCTAATTGACGATGAAACACAGAAATTGCATCGGAATTAAATATAAAAGGCACAATGCCGACTTAAGTACAAGAAAACTGACTCTTCTTACTGTCTATGTTTGAACCATTCCTGTGACACTAGTTATTGATTCCGATGCTTCACTTCAGGTTTTATTGTATCCCACTGACCTTCTTATGGACGATGAAACACAGAAATTGCATCGGAATTAAATATAAAAGGCACAATGCCGACTTAAGTACAAGAAAACTGACACTTCTAACTGTCTATGTTTTAAACCATTCCTGTGACACTAGTTATTGATTCCGATGCTTCACTTCAGGTTTACTGTATCTCTCTGACCTTGTAATTGACGATGAAACATAGAAATTGCATCGGAATTAAATAGCAAAAGCACAATGCCGACTTAAGTACAAGAAAACTAACTCTTCTAACTGTCTATGTTTGAACCATTCCGGTTACACTATTTATAGATTCCGATGCTTCACTTCAGGTTTACAGTATCCCTCAGACCTTCTTATTGACGAAGAAACACAGATATTGCATCGGAATTCAATACAAATGGCACTATGCCGACTTAAGTACAAGAAGACTGACTCTTCTTACTGTCTATGTTTTGAACCATTCCTGTGACACTAGTTATAGATTCCAATGCTTCACTTAAGGTTTACTGTATCCCACAGACCATCTTATTGACGATGAAAGACAGAAATTGCATCGGAATTAAATACAAAAGGCACAATGCCGACTTAAGTACAAGAAAACTGACTCTTCTTACTGTCTATGGTTTGAACAATTCATGTGACACTCGTTATAGATTCCGATGCTTTACTTCAGGTTTACTGTATCCTTCTGACCTTCTTATTGACGATGAAACACAGAAATTGCTTCGGAATTAAATATAAAAGACACAATGCCGACTTAAGTACAAGATAACTGACTCTTCTTACTGTCTATGTTTTGAACCCTTCCTGTGACACTAGTTATAGATTCCGATGCTTCACTTCAGGTTTATTATATCCCTCTGACCTTCTTATTGACGATGAAACACAGAAATTGCATCGGAATTAAATATAAAATGGCACAATGCCGACTTAAGTACAAGAAAACTGTCTCTTCTTACTGTCTATATTTCGAACCATTCATGTGACACTCCTTATAGATTCCGATGCTTTTACTTCAGGTTTACTGTATCCCTCTGACCTTCTTATTGACGATGAAACACAGAAATTGCATCGGAATTAAATGCAAAAGGCACAATGCCGACTTAAGTACAAGATAACTGACTCTTCTTACTGTCTGAGGTTGAACCATTCCTATTACACTACTTATAGATTCCGGTGCTTCACGTCAGGTTTACTGTATCCCTCTGACCTTCTTATTGACGATGAAACACAGAAATTGCATCGGAATTAAAATATAAAAGGCACAATGCCGACTTAAGTACAAGATAACTGACTCTTCTTACTATCTATGTTGTGAACCATTCCTGTGACACTAGTTATTGATTCCGATGCATCACATCGGGTTTGCTGTATCCCACTGACCATCTATTTGACGATGAAACACAGAAATTGCATCGGAATTAAATATAAAAGGCACAATGCCGACTTAAGTACAAGAAAACTGTCTCTTCTTACTGTTTATGTTTTGAACCATTCCTGTGACACTAGTTATAGATACCGATGCTTCACTTCAGGTTTACTGTATCCCTCTGACCTTCTTATTGACGATGAAACACAGAAATTGCATCGGAATTAAATACAAAAGGCACAATGCCGACTTAAGTACAGGAAAACTGACTCTTCTTACTGCCAATGTTTTGAACCACTCCTGTGACACTAGTTATAGATTCCGATGCCTCACTTCAGGTTTACTGTATCCCTCTGTCCTTCTTATTGACAATGAAACACAGAAATTGCATCGGAATTAAATACAAAAGACACAATGCCGACTTAAGTACAAGAAAACTGACTCTTCTTACTGTCTATGTTTTGAACCATTCCTGTGACACTAGTTATAGATTCGATGCTTCACTTCAGGATTTTTGTATCCCTCTGACCTTCTTATTGACGATGAAACACAGAAATTGCATCGGAATTAATACAAAAGGTACAATGCCGACTTAAGTACAAGAAAACTGACTCTTCTTACTGTCTATATTTTGAACCATTCATGTGACACTCGTTATAGATTCCGATGCTTTACTTCTGGTTTACTGTATCCCTCTGACTTTCTAATTGACGATGAAACATAGAAATTGCATCGGAATTAAATAGCAAAAGCACAATGCCGACTTAAGTACAAGAAAACTAACTCTTCTAACTGTCTATGTTTGAACCATTCCGGTTACACTATTTATAGATTCCGATGCTTCACTTCAGGTTTACAGTATCCCTCTGACCTTCTATTGACGAAGAAACAGAGATATTGCATCGGAATTCAATACAAATGGCACTATGCCGACTTAAGTACAAGAAGACTGACTCTTCTTACTGTCTATGTTTTGAACCATTCCTGTGACACTAGTTATAGATTCCAATGCTTCACTTAAGGTTTACTGTATCCCACAGACCATCTTATTGACGATGAAAGACAGAAATTGCATCGGAATTAAATACAAAAGGCACAATGCCGACTTAAGTACAAGAAAACTGACTCTTCTTACTGTCTATGCTTTGAACCATTCATGTGACACTCGTTATAGATTCCGATGCTTTACTTCAGGTTTACTGTATCCTTCTGACCTTCTTATTGACGATGAAACACAGAAATTGCTTCGGAATTAAGTAAAAAAGGCACAATGCCGACTTAAGTACATGATAACTGACTCTTCTTACTGTCTGTGGTTTGAACCATTCCTATTACACAAGTTATAGATTACGATGCTTCACTTCAGGTTTACTGTATCCCTCTGACCTTCTTCTTGACGATGAAACACAGAAATTGCATCGGAATTAAATATAAAAGGCACAATGCCGACTTAAGTACAAGAAAACTGTCTCTTCTTACTGTCTATATTTCGAACCATTCATGTGACACTCCTTATAGATTCCGATGCTTTACTTCGGGTTTACTGTATCCCTCTGACCTTCTTATTGACGATGAAACACAGAAATTGCTTCGGAATTAAGAACAAAAAGCACAATGCCGACTTAAGTACAAGATAACTGACTCTTCTTACTGTCTGTGGTTTGAACCATTCCTATTACACTAGTTATAGATTCCGATGCTTCACGTCAGGTTTACTGCATCCCTCTGAACTTCTTATTGACGATGAAACACAGAAATTGCATCGGAATTAAATATAAAATGCACAATGCCGACTTAAGTACAAGATAACTGACTCTTCTTACTGTCTATGTTGTGATCCATTTTTGTGACACTAGTTACTGATTCCGATGCTTCACTTCAGGTTTACTGTATCCCTCTGACCTTCTAATTGACGAAGAAACATAGAAATTGCATCGGAAATAAATAGAAAAGGCACAATGCCGACTTAAGTACAAGAAAACCTAACTCTTCTAACTGTCTATGTTTGAACCATTCCTCTTATACTAGGTATAGATTCCGATGCTTCACTTAAGGTATACTGTATCCCTCTGACCTTCCTATTGACGACGAAACACAGAAATTGCTTCTGAATTAAATACAAAGGCACAATGCCCGACTTAAGTACAAGATAACTGATTCTTCTTATTGTCTATGATTTGAACCATTCCTGTGACACTAGTTATAGATTCCGATGCTTCACTTCAGGTTTACTGTATCCCTCTGACCTTCTTATTGACGATGAAAAACAGGATTGCTTCTGAATTATATACAAACGGCACAATGCCGACTTAAGTACAAGATAACTGATTCTTCTTACTGTCTATGATTTGAACCATTCCTGTGACACTAGTTATAGATTCCGATGCTTCACTTCAGGTTTACTGTATCCCTCTGACCTTCTTATTGACGATGTAACACAGATATTGCATCGGAATTAAATACAATAGGAACAATGCCGACTTCAGTACAAGAAAACTGACTCTTCTTACTGTCTATGTTTTGAACCATTCCTGTGACACTAGTTATAGATTCTGATGCTTCACATCAGGTTTACTGTATCCCACTGACCTTCTTATTGACGATGAAACACAGATACTGTATCGGAATTAATTACAAAAGGCACAATGCTGACTTAAGTACAAGAAAACTGACCCTTCTCATTGTCTATGATTTGAACCATTGATCTGACACTAGTTATAGATTCCGATGCTACACTTCAGGTCTACTGTATCCCTCTGACCTACTTATTGACGATGAATCACACAAATTGCATCGGAATTAAATTCAAAAGGCACAATGCTGACTTAAGTACAAGAAAACTGACTCTTCCTACAGTCTATGTTTTGAACCATTCCTGTGACACTAGTTATAGATTCCAATGCTTCGCTTCAGCTTTACTGTATCCCTCTGATGTACTTATTGACGATGAAACGCAGAAATTGCATCGGAATTAAATACAAAAGGCACAATGCTGGCTCAAGTACAAGAAAACTGGCTCTTCTTACTGCCTATGTTTGAACCATTCCTGTGACACTAGTTATAGATTCTAATGCTTCGCTTCAGGTTTACTGTATCCCTCTGACCTACTTATTGACGATGAAACACAGAAATTGCATCGGAATTAAATACAAAAGGCACAATGCCGACTTAAGTACAAGATAACTGATTCTTCTTATTGTCTATGATTTGAACCATTCCTGTGACACTAGTTATAGATTCCGATGCTTCACTTCAGGTTTACTGTTTCCCTCTGACCTTCTAATTGACGATGAAACACAGATATTGCATCGGAATTAAATATAAAATGCACAATGCCGACTTAAGTACAAGAAAACTGACTCTTCTTACTGTCTATATTTTGAACCATTCATGTGACACTCGTTATAGATTCCGATGCTTTACTTCAGGTTTACTGTATCCCTCTAACCTTCTTATTGACGATGAAACACAGAAATTGCTTCGGAATTAAGTACAAAAGGCACAATGCCGACTTAAGTACAAGATAACTGACTCTTCTTACTGTCTGAGGTTTGAACCATTCCTATTACACTACTTATAGATTCCGGTGCTTCACGTCAGGTTTACTGTATCCCTCTGACCTTCTTATTGACGATGAAACACAGAAATTGCATCGGAATTAAATATAAATGGCACAATGCCGACTTAAGTACAAGATAACTGACTCTTCTCACTGTCTATGTTGTGAACCATTCCTGTGACACTAGTTATTGATTCCGATGCTTCACTTCAGGTTTACTGTATCCGTCTGACCTTCTAATTGACGATGAAACATAGATATTGCGTCGGAATTAAATTGAAAAGGCACAATGCCGACTTAAGTACAAGAAAACTAACTCTTCTAACTGTCTATGTTTGAACCATTCCTGTTATACTAGGTATAGATTCCGATGCTTCACTTAAGGTTTACTGTATCCCTCTGACCTTCGTATTGACGATGAAACACAGATATTGCATCGGAATTAAATACAAAAGGCACTATGCCGACTTAAGTACAAGAAAACAGATTCTTCTTATTGTCTATGATTTGAACCATTCCTGTGACACTAGTTATGGATTCCGATGCTTCACTTCGGGTTTGCTGTATCCCACTGACCATCTAATTGACGATGAAACACAGAAATTGCATCGGAATTAAATTTAAAAGGCACAATGCCGACTTAAGTACAAGAAAACTGTCTCTTCTTACTGTTTATGTTTTGAACCATTCCTGTGACACTAGTTATAGATACCGATGCTTCACTTCAGGTTTACTGTATCCCTCTGACCTTCTTATTGACGATGAAACACAGAAATTGCATCGGAATTAAATACAAAAGGCACAATGCCGACTTAAGTACAAGAAAACTGACTCTTCTTACTGTCAATGTTTTGAACCACTCCTGTGACACTAGTTATAGATTCCGATGCCTCACTTCAGGTTTACTGTATCCCACTGTCCTTCTTATTGACAATGAAACACAGAAATTGCATCGGAATTAAATACAAAAGACACAATGCCGACTTAAGTACAAGAAAACTGACTCTTCTTACTGTCTATGTTCTGAACCATTCCTGTGACACTAGTTATAGATTCCGATGCTTCACTTCAGGATTTCTGTATCCCTCTGACCTTCTTATTGACGATGAAACACAGAAATTGCATCGGAATTAATACAAAAGGTACAATGCCGACTTAAGTACAAGAAAACTGACTCTTCTTACTGTCTATATTTTGAACCATTCATGTGACACTCGTTATAGATTCGATGCTTTACTTCTGGTTTACTGTATCCCTCTGACCTTCTTATTGACGATGAAACACAGAAATTGCTTCGGAATGAAGTACAAAAGGCACAATGCCGACTTAATTACAAGATAACTGACTCTTCTTACTGTCTGTGGTTTGAACCATTCCTGTTACACTAGTTATAGATTCCGATGCTTCACTTCAGGTTTACTGTATCCCTCAGACCTTCTTATTGACGATGAAACACAGAAATTGCATCGGAATTAAATATAAAAGGCACAATGCCGACTTAAGTACAAGAAAACTGACTCTTCTTACTGTCTATGTTTGAACCATTCCTGTGACACTAGTTATTGATTCCGATGCTTCACTTCAGGTTTTATTGTATCCCACTGACCTTCTTATGGACGATGAAACACAGAAATTGCATCGGAATTAAATATAAAAGGCACAATGCCGACTTAAGTACAAGAAAACTGACACTTCTAACTGTCTATGTTTTAAACCATTCCTGTGACACTAGTTATTGATTCCGATGCTTCACTTCAGGTTTACTGTATCTCTCTGACCTTCTAATTGACGATGAAACATAGAAATTGCATCGGAATTAAATAGCAAAAGCACAATGCCGACTTAAGTACAAGAAAACTAACTCTTCTAACTGTCTATGTTTGAACCATTCCGGTTACACTATTTATAGATTCCGATGCTTCACTTCAGGTTTACAGTATCCCTCAGACCTTCTTATTGACGAAGAAACACAGATATTGCATCGGAATTCAATACAAATGGCACTATGCCGACTTAAGTACAAGAAGACTGACTCTTCTTACTGTCTATGTTTTGAACCATTCCTGTGACACTAGTTATAGATTCCAATGCTTCACTTAAGGTTTACTGTATCCCACAGACCATCTTATTGACGATGAAAGACAGAAATTGCATCGGAATTAAATACAAAAGGCACAATGCCGACTTAAGTACAAGAAAACTGACTCTTCTTACTGTCTATGGTTTGAACAATTCATGTGACACTCGTTATAGATTCCGATGCTTTACTTCAGGTTTACTGTATCCTTCTGACCTTCTTATTGACGATGAAACACAGAAATTGCTTCGGAATTAAATATAAAAGACACAATGCCGACTTAAGTACAAGATAACTGACTCTTCTTACTGTCTATGTTTTGAACCCTTCCTGTGACACTAGTTATAGATTCCGATGCTTCACTTCAGGTTTATTATATCCCTCTGACCTTCTTATTGACGATGAAACACAGAAATTGCATCGGAATTAATACAAAAGGTGCAATGCCGACTTAAGTACAAGAAAACTGACTCTTCTTACTGTCTATATTTTGAACCATTCATGTGACACTCGTTACAGATTCCGATGCTTTACTTCAGGTTTACTGTATCCCTCTGACCTTCTTATTGACGATGAAACACAGAAATTGCTTCGGAATTAAGAACAAAAAGCACAATGCCGACTTAAGTACAAGATAACTGACTAAGTACAATAAGACTGACTATTCTTACTGACTATGTTTTGAACCACTCCTGTGACCCTAGTTATAGATTCCGATGCTTCACTCCAGGTTTACTGTATCCCTTGGACCTTCTTATTAAACGATGAAACACAGAAATTGCATCGGAATTAATTACAAAAGGCACAATGCCGACTTAAGTACAAGAAGACTGACTCTTCTAACTGACTATGCTTTGAACCATTCCTGTGACACTAGCTATAGATTCCGAAGCTTCACTTCAGGTTTACTGTATCCCTTGGACCTTCTTATTGACGATGAAACACAAAAATTGCATCGGAATTAAATAGAAAAGGCTCAATGTCGACGTAAGTACAAGAAGACTGACTCTTCTTACTGTCTATGTAGTGAACAATTCCTGTGAAACTAGTTATAGATTCCGATGCTTCACTACAGGTTTTCTATATCCCTTGGACCTTCTTATTGACGATGAAACACAGAAATTGCATCGGAATTAAATAGAAAAGGCACAATGCCGACTTACGTACAAAAAGACTGACTCTTCTTACTGACTATGATTTGAACCATTCCATTGACACTAGTTATTGATTCCGATGCTTTACTCAAGGTTTACTGTATCCCTTGGACCTTCTTATTGTCGATGAAACACAGAAATTGCATCGGAATTAAATACAAAAGGCACAATGCCGACTTAAGTACAAGAAGACTGACTCTTCTTACTGTCTATGTTTTGAACCATCCCTGTGACACTAGTTATAGATTCCGATGCTTCACTCCAGGTTTACTGTATCCCTTGGTCCTTCTTATTGACGATGAAACACAGAAATTGCATCGGAATTAAAAACAAAAGACTCAATGCCCACTTAAGAACAAGAAGACTGACACTCCTTACTGACTATGTTTTGAACCATTCCTGTGACACTAGTTATAAACTCCGATACTTCACTTCAGGTTTACTGTATCGCTTGGACCTTCTTATTGACGATGAAACACAGAAATTGCATCGGAATTAAAAAGAAAAGGCACAATGCCGACATAAGTACAAGAAGATTGACTCTTCTTACTGTCTATGTTTTGAACCATCCCTGTGACACTAGTTAATGATTCCGATGCTTCACTCCAGGTTTACTGTATCCCTTGGTCCTCCTTATTGCGAAGAAACACAGAAATTGCATCGGAATTAAATACAAAAGGCACAATGCCGACTTAAGTACAAGAAAACTGACTCTCCTTACTGATTATGTTTTGAACCATTCCTGTGACACTAGTTATAAATTCCGATGCTTCACTTTAGGTTTACAGTATCCCTTGGACCATCTTATTGACGATGAAACACAGAAAATGCATCGGAATTAAATACAAAAGGCACAATGCCGACTTAAGTACATGAAGAAGGACACTTCCTACTGACTATGTTTTGAACCATTCCTGTGACACCCGTTACAGATTCCGATGCTTCACTTGAGGTTTACTGTATCCCTTGGACCTTCGTATTGACGATGAAACACAGAAATTGCATCGGAAATAAATACAAAAGCACAATGCTGACTTAAGTACAAGAAGACTGACACTCCTTACTGACTATGTTTTGAACCATTCCTGTGACACTAGTTATAAACTCCGATGCTTCACTTCAGGTTTACTGTATCGCTTGGACCTTCTTATTTACGATGAAACACAGAAATTGCATCGGAATTAAATACAAAATGCACAAAGCAGAATTAAGTACAAGAGGACTGACTCTTCTTACTGTCTATGTTTTGAACCATTCCTGTGACACTAGTTATAGATTCCGATGCTTCACTCCAGGTTTAGGGTATCCCTTGCACCTTCTTATTGACGATGAAACACAGAAAGTGCATCGGAATTAAATACAAAAGGCACAATGCCGACTTAAGTACAAGAAGAGCGACTCTTCCTACAGACTATGTTTTGAACCATTCCTGTGACACCCGTTATAGATTCCGACGCTTAATTTGATGTTTACAGTATCCCTTGGACCTTCTTATTGACGATGAAACACAGAAATTGCATCGGAATTAAATACAAAAGGCACAATGCCGAATTAAGTACAAGAAGACTGACTCTTCTTACTGTCAATGTTTTGAACCATTCCTGTGACACTAGTTATAGATTCCGGGCCTACACTCCAGGTTTACTGTATCCCTTGGACCTTCTTATTGACGATGAAACATAGAAATTGCATCGGAATTAATTACAAAAGGCACAATGCCGACTTAAGTACAAGAAGACTGACTCTTCTTACTGACTTCGCTTTGAACCATTCCTGTGTCACTAGTTATAGATTCCGATGCTTCACTTCAGGTTTATTGTATACCTCTGACCTTCTTAATGACGATGAAACACAGAAATTGCATCGGAATTAAATAGAAAAGGCACAATGTCGACGTAAGTACAAGAAGACTGACTCTTCTTACTGACTTTGCTTTGTACCATTCCTGTGACACTAGTTATAGATTCCGATGCTTCACTCCAGGTCTACTGTATCCCTTGGTCCTTCCTATTGACGATGAAACACAGAAATTGCATCGGAATTAAATACAAAAGGCACAAAGCCAACTTAAGTACAAGAAGACTGACTCTCCTTACTGACTATGTTTTGAACCATTCCTGTGACACTAGTTATAGATTCCGATGCGCCACTCCAGGTTTACTGTATGCCTTGGACCTTCTTATTAAACGATGAAACACAGAAATTGCATCAGAATTAATTACAAAAGGCACAATGCCGACTTAAGTACAAGAAGACTAACTCATGTAACGGACTATGTTTGAACCATTCCTGTGACACTAGCTATAGATTTCGAAGCTTCACTTCAGGTTTACTGTAACCCTTGGACCTTCTTATTGACGATGAAACACAGAAATTGCATCGGAATTAAATACAAAAGGCACAATGCCGACTTAAGGACAAGAAGACTGACTCTACTTACTGACTTTGTTTTGAACCATTCCTGTGACACTAGTTACAGATTCCGATGCCTCACTTTAGGTTTATTGTATCCCTCTGACCTTCTTATTGACGATGAAACACAGAAATTGCATCGGAAATAAATAGAATAGGCACAATGTCGACGTAAGTACAAGAAGACTGACCCATCTTACTGTCTATGTTTTGAACCATTCCAGTGACACTAGTTATAGATTCCGATGCTTCACTCCAGGTTTACTATATCCCTTGGACCTTCTTATTGACAATGAAACACAGAAATTGCGTCGGAATTAAATAGAAAAGGCACAATGCCGACTTAAGTACAAGAAGACTGACTCTTCTTACTGACTATGTTTTGAACCATTCCATTGACACTAGTTATAGATTCCGATGCTTCACTCCAGGTTTACTGTATCCCTTGGACCTTCTTATTGACGATGAAACACCGAAATTGCATCGGAATTAAATACAAAAGGCACAATGCCGACTTAAGTACAAGAAGACTGACACTCCTTACTGACTATGCTTTGAACCATTCCTGTGACACTAGTTATAAACTCCGATGCTTTACTTCAGGTTTACTGTATCGCTTGGACCTTCTTATTGACGTTGAAACACAGAAATTGCATCGGAATTAAATACAAAATGCACAAAGCAGAATTAAGTACAAGAAGACTGACTCTTCTTACTGTCTATGATTTGAAACATTCCTGTGACACTAGTTATGGATTCCGATGCTTCACTCCAGGTTTACTGTATCCCTTGGACCTTCTTATTGACGATGAAACACAGAAATTGCATCGGAATTAAATACAAAAGGCACAATGCCGACTTAAGGACAAGAAGACTGACTCTTCTTACTGACTTTGTTTTGAACCATTTCTGTGACACTAGTTATTGATTCCGATGCTTCGCTTCACTTTTATTGTATCGCTCTGACATTCTTATTGACGATGAAACACAGAAATTGCATCGGAATTAAATAGAAAAGGCACAATGCCGACTTAAGTACAACAAGACTGACTCTTCTTACTGACTATGTTTTGAACCATTCCTGTGACACTAGTTATCGATTCCGATGCTTCACTTCAGGATTACTGTATCCCTCTGACATTCTTATTGACGATGAAACACAGAAATTGCTCCGGAATTAAATAGAAAAGGCACAATGCCGCCTTAAGTACAAGAAGACTGACTCTTCTGACTGTCTATGTTTTGAACCATCCCTGTGACACTAGTTATAGATTCCGATGCTTCACTCCAGGTTTACTGTATCCCTTGGTCCTTCTTATTGACGATGAAACACAGAAATTGCATCGGAATTAATTACAAAAGGCACAATGCCGACTTAAGGACATGAAGACTGACTTTTCTTACTGACTATGTTTTGAACCATTCCTGTGACACTAGCTATAGATTCCGATGCTTCACTCCAGGATTACTGTATCCCTTGGACCTTCTTATCGACGATGAAACACAGAAATTGCATCGGAATTAAATACAAAAGGCACAATGCCGACTTAAGGACAAAAAGACTGACTCTTCTTACTGACTTTGTTTTGAACCATTCCTGTGACACTGGTTATAGTTTCCGATGCTTCACTTCAGGTTTATTGTATCCCTCTGACCTTCTTATTGACGATGAAACACAGAAATTGCATCGGAAATAAATAGAATAGTCACAATGTCGACGTAAGTACAAGAAGACTGACTCTTCTTACTGTCTATGTTTCGAACCATTCCTGTGACACTAGTTGGAGATTCCGATGCTTCACTCCAGGTTTACTATATCCCTTGGACCTTCTTATTGACGATGAAACACAGAAATTGCATCGGAATTAAATAGAAAAGGCACAATGCCTACTTAAGTACAAGGAGACTGACTCTTCTTACTGACTATGTTTTGAACCATTCCATTGACACTAGTTGTAGATTCCGATGCTTCACTCCAGATTTACTGTATCCCTTGGACCTTCTTATTGATGATGAAACACAGAAAATGCATCGGAATTAAATACAAAAGGCACAATGCCGACTTAAGTACAAGAAGAGCGACTCTTCCTACAGATTATGTTTTGAACCATTCCTGTGACACCCGTTATAGATTCCGACGCTTCACTTGATGTTTACAGTATCCCTTTCACCTTCTTATTGACGATTAAACACAGAAATTGCATCGGAATTAAATACAAAAGGCACAATGCCGAATTAAGTACAAGAAGACTGACTCTTCTTACTGTCTATGTTTTGAACCATTACTGTGACACTAGTTACAGATTCCGATGCATCACTCCAGGTTTACTGTATCCCTTGGACGTTCTTAGTGACGATGAAACACAGAAAATGCATCGGAATTAAATACAAATGGCACAACGCCGACTTAAGTACAAGAAGACTAACTCTTCTTACTGACTATGTTTTGAACCATTCCTGTGACACTAGTTATGGATTCCGATGCTTCACTTCAGGTTTACTGTATCCCTTGGACCTGCTAATTGACGATGAAACACAAAAATTGCATCGGAATTAAATACAAAAGGCAAAATGCCGACTGAAGTACACGAAGACCGACTCTTCTTACTGTGTATGATTTGAACCATTCCTGTGACACTAGTTACAGATTCCGATGCTTCACTCCAGGTTTACTGTATCCCTTGGACCTTCTTATTGACGATGAAACACAGAAATTGCATCGGAATTAAATACAAAAGGCACAACGCCGACTTAAGTACAAGAAGACTAACTCTTCCTACTGACTATGTTTTGAACCATTCCTGTGACACTAGTTATGGATTCTGATGCTTCACTTCAGGTTTACTGTATCCCTCTGACCTTCTTATTGATGATGAAACACAGAAATTGCATCGGAATTAAATACAAAAGGCACAACGCCGACTTAAGTACAAGAAGACTAACTCTTCCTACTGACTATGTTTTGAACCATTCCTGTGACACTAGTTATGGATTCCGATGCTTCACTTCAGGTTTACTGTATCCCTCTGACCTTCTTATTGATGATGAAACACAGAAATTGCATCGGAATTAAATACAAAAGGCACAATGCCGACTTAAGGACAAGAAGACTGACTTTTCTTACTGACTATGTTTTGAAGCATTCCTGTGACACTAGCTATAGATTCCGATGCTTCACTACAGGTTTATTGTATCCCTCTGACCTTCTTATTGACCATGAAACACAGATATTGCATCGGAATTAAATAGAAATGGCACAATGTCGACGTAAGTACAAGAAGACTGACTCTTCTTACTGTCTATGCTTTGAGCCATTCCTGTGACACTAGTTATAGATTCCGATGCTTCACTCCAGGTTTACTATATCCCTTGGACATTCTTATTGACGATGAAACACAGAAATAGCATCGGAATTAATTACAAAAGGCACAATGCCGACTTAAGTACAAGAAGACTGACTCTTCTAACTGACTATGTTTGAACCATTCCTGTGACACTAGCTATAGATTTCGAAGCTTCACTTCAGGTTTACTGTATCCCTTGGACTTTCTTATTGACGATGAAACACAGAAATTGCATCGGAATTAAATACAAAAGGCACAATGCCGACTTAAGGACAAGAAGACTGACTCTTCTTACTGACTTTGCTTTGAACCATTCCTGTGACACTAGTTATAGATTCCGATGCCTCACTTTAGGTTTCTTGTATCCCTCTGACCTTCTTATTGACGATGAAACACAGAAATTGCGTCGTAAATAAATAGAATAGGCACAATGTCGACGTAAGTACAAGAAGACTGACTCTTCTTACTGTCTATGTTTTGAACCATTTCTGTGACACTAGTTATAGATTCCGATGCTTCACTCCAGGTTTACTATATCCCTTGGACCTTCTTATTGACGATGAAACACAAAAATTGCGTCGGAATTAAATAGAAAAGGCACAATGCCGACTTAAGTACAAGAAGACTGACTCTTCTTACTGACTAAGTTTTGAACCATTCCATTGACACTAGTTATAGATTCCGATGCTTCACTCCAGGTTTACTGTATCCCTTGGACCTTCTTATTGACGATGAAACACAGAAATTGCATCGGAATTAAATAGAAAATGCACAATGCCGACTTAAGTACAAGAAGACTGACTCTTCTTACTGACTAAGTTTTGAACCATCCCTGTGACACTAGTTATAGATTCCGATGCTTCACTAAAGGTTTACTGTATCCCTTGGTCCTTCTTATTGACGATGAAACACAGAAATTGCATCGGAATTAAATACAAAAGGCACAATGCCGACTTAAGTACAAGAAGACTGACTCTTCTTACTGACTATGCTTTGAACCATTCCTGTGACACTAGTTATAAACTCCGATGCTTTACTTCAGGTTTACTGTATCGCTTGGACCTTCTTATTGACGTTGAAACACAGAAATTGCATCGGAATTAAATACAAAATGCAGAAAGCAGAATTAAGTACAAGAAGACTGACTCTTCTTACTGTCTATGATTTGAAACATTCCTGTGACACTAGTTATAGATTCCGATGCTTCACTCCAGGTTTACTGTATCCCTTGGACCTTCGTATTGACGATGAAACACAGAAATTGCATCGGAATTAAATACAAAAGGCACTATGCCGACTTAAGGACAAGAAGACTGACCCTTGTTACTGACTTTGTTTTGAACCATTTCTGTGACACTAGTTATAGATTCCGATGCTTCGCTTCATGTTTATTGTATCCCTCTGATATTCTTATTGACGATGAAACACAGAAATTGCATCGGAATTAAATAGAAAAGGCACAATGCCGACTTAAGTACAACAAGACTGACTCTTCTTACTGACTGTGTTTTGAACCATTCCTGTGACACTAGTTATCGATTCCGATGCTTCACTTCAGGATTAATGTATCCCTCTGACATTCTTATTGACGATGAAACACAGAAATGGCTCCGGAATTAAATAGAAAAGGCACAATGCCGCCTTAAGTACAAGAAGACTGACTCTTCTGACTGTCTATGTTTTGAACCATCCCTGTGACACTAGTTATAGATTCCGATGCTTCACTCCAGGTTTGCTGTATCCCTTGGTCCTTCTTATTGACGATGAAACACAGAAATTGCATCGGAATTAATTACAAAAGGCACAATGCCGACTTAAGGACATGAAGACTGACTTTTCTTACTGACTATGTTTTGAACCATTCCTGTGACACTAGCTATAGATTCCGATGCTTCACTCCAGGTTTACTGTATCCCTTGGACCTTCTTATTGACGATGAAACACAGAAATTGCTTCGGAATTAAATAGAAAAGGCACAATGCCTACTTAAGTACAAGAAGACTGACTCTTCTTACTGACTATGTTTTGAACCATTCCATTGACACTAGTTATAGATTCCGATGCTTCACTCCAGGTTTACTATATCCCTTGGACCTTCGTATTGACGATGAAACACAGAAATTGCATCGGAATTAAATAGAAAAGGCACAATGCCTACTTAAGTACAAGAAGACTGACTCTTCTCACTGACTATGATTTGAACCATTCCATTGACACTAGTTATAGATTCCGATGCTTCACTCCAGGTTTACTGTATCCCTTGGACCTTCTTATTGACGATGAAACACAGAAATTGCTTCGGAATTAAATAGAAAAGGCACAATGCCTACTTAAGTACAAGAAGACTGACTCTTCTTACTGACTATGTTTTGAACCATTCCATTGACACTAGTTATAGATTCCGATGCTTCACTCCAGGTTTACTGTATCCCTTGGTCCTTCTTATTGACGATGAAACACAGAAATTGCATCGGAATTAAATACAAAAGGCACAATGCCGACTTAAGTACAAGAAGACTGACACTCCTTACTGACTATGCTTTGAACCGTCCCTGTGACACTAGTTATAAACTCCAATGCTTTACTTCAGGTTTACTGTATCGCTTGGACCTTCTTATTGACGTTAAAACACAGAAATTGCATCGGAATTAAATACAAAATGCACAAAGCAGAATTAAGTACAAGAAGACTGACTCTTCTTACTGTCTATGATTTGAAACATTCCTGTGACACTAGTTATAGATTCCGATGCTTCACTCCAGGTTTACTGTATCCCTTGGACCTTCTTATTGACGATGAAACACAGAAATTGCATCGGAATTAAATACAAGAGGCACAATGCCGACTTAAGGACAAGAAGACTGACTCTTGTTACTGACTTTGTTTTGAACCATTTCTGTGACACTAGTTATAGATTCCGATGCTTCGCTTCAGGTTTATTGTATCTCTCTGACATTCTTATTGACGATAAAAAACAGAAATAGCATCGGAATTAAATAGAAAAGGCACAATGCCGACTTAAGTACAACAAAACTGATTCTTCTTACTGACTATGTTTTGAACCATTCCTGTGACACTAGTTATCGATTCCGATGCTTCACTTCAGGATTACTGTATCCCTCTGACATTCTCATTGACGATGAAACACAGAAATTGCTCCGGAATTAAATAGAAAAGGCACAATGCCGCCTTAAGTACAAGAAGACTGACTCTTCTGACTGTCTATGTTTTGAACCATCCCTGTGACACTAGTTATAGATTCCGATGCTTCACTCCAGGTTTACTGTATCCCTTGGTCCTTCTTATTGACGATGAATAACAGAAATTGCATCGGAATTAAATACAAAAGGCACAATGCCGACTTAAGTACAAGAAGACTGACTCTCCTTACTGACTATGTTTTGAACCATTCCTGTGACACTAGTTATAAATTCCGATGCTTCACTTCAGGTTTACTGTATCCCTTTTACCTTCTTATTGACGATGAAACACAGAAAATGCATCGGAATTAAATACAAAAGGCACAACGCCGACTTAAGTACAAGAAGACCGACTCTTCCCACTGACTATGCTTTGAACCATTCCTGTGACACCCGTAATAGATTCCGACGCTTCACTTGATGTTTACTGTATCCCTTGGAACTTCTTATTGACGATGAAACACAGAAATTGAATCGGAATTAAATACTAAAGGCACAATGCCGAATTAAGTACAAGAAGACTGACTCTTCTTACTGTCTATGTTTTGAACCATTACTGTGACACTAGTTACAGAATCTGATGCTTCACTCCAGGTTTACTGTATCCCTTGGACCTTCTTATTGACGATGAAACACAGAAATTGCATCGGAATTATATACAAAAGGCACAATGCCGACTTAAGGACAAGAACACTGACTCTTCTTACTGACTATGTTTTGAACCATTCCTGTGACACTAGCTATAGATTCTGATGCTTCACTTCAGGTTTACTGTATCCCTCTGACCTTCTTATTGACGATGAAACACAGAAATTGCATCGGAATTAAATACAAAAGGCACAATGCCGACTTAAGTACAAGAAGACTGACTCTTCTTACTGTCTATGTTTTGAACCATACCATTGACACTATTTATAGATTCCGATGTTTCACTCCAGGTTTACTGTATCCCTTGGACCTTTATATTGACGATGAAACACAGAAATTGCATCGGAATTAAATAGAAAAGGCAAAATGCCGACTGAAGTACACGAAGACCAACTCTTCTTACTGTCTATGATTTGAACCATTCCTGTGACACTAGTTACAGATTCCGATGCTTCACTCCATGTTTACTGTATCCCTTGGACCTTCTTATTGACGATGAAACACAGAAATTGCATCGGAATTAAATACAAAAGGCACAACGCCGACTTAAGTACAAGAAGACTAACTCTTCTTACTGACTATGTTTTGAACCATTCCTGTGACACTAGTTATGGATTCCGATGCTTCACTTCAGGTTTGCTATATCCCTCTGACCTTCTTATTGATGATGAAACACAGAAATTGCATCGGAAATAAATACAAAAGGCACAATGCCGAATTAAGTTGTAGAAGACTGACTCTTCTTACTGTCTATTTTTGAACCAGTCCTGTGACACTAGTGATAGCCTCCGATGCTTCACTCCAGGTTTACTGTATCCCTTGGACCTTCTTATTGACGATGAAACACAGAAGTAGCATCGGAATTAAATACAAAAGGCACAATGCCGACTTAAGTGAAAGAAGTCTGACTCTTCTTACTGTCTATGATTTGAACCATTCCTGTGACAATAGTTATAGATTCCGATGCTTCACTCCAGGTTTACTGTATCGGTTGGACTTTCATATTGACGATGAAACACAGTAATTGCATCAGAAATAAATAGAAAATGCACAATGATGACTTAAGTACAATAAGAATGACTACTCTTACTGACTAAGTTTTTAACCATTCATGTGACACTAGTTATAGATTCCGATGCTTCACTCCAGGTTTACTGTATCCCTTGGACCTTCTTATTGACGATGAAACACAGAAATTGCATCGGAATTAATTACAAAAGGCACAATGCCGACTTAAGGACAAGGAGACTGAATCTTCTTACTGACTATGTTTTGAACCATTCCTGTGACACTAGCTGTAGATTCCGATGCTTCACTACAGGTTTATTGTATCCCTCTGACCTTCTTAATGACGATGAAACACAGAAATTGCATTGGAATTGAGTAGAAAAGGCACAATGTCGACGTAAGTACAAGAAGACTGACTCTTCTTACTGTTTATGTTTTGAACCATTCCTGTGACACTAGTTATAGATTCCGATGCTTCACTCCAGGTTTACTATATCCCTTGGACATTCTTATTGACGATGAAACACAGAAATTGCATCGGACTTAAATAAAAAAGGCGCAATGCCGTCTTAAGGACAAGAGGACTGACTCTTCTTACTGACTTAGTTTTGAACCATTCCTGTGACACTAGTTATAGATTCCGATGCGTCACTCCAGGTTTACTGTATCCCTTGGACCTTCTTATTAAACGACGAAACACAGAAATTGCATCGGAATTAATTACAAAAGGCACAATGCCGACTTAAGTACAAGAAGACTGCCTCTTCTAAGTGACTATGTTTGAACCATTCCTGTGACACTGGCTATAGATTCCGAAGCTTTACTTCAGGTTTACTGTATCCCTTGGACCTTCTTATTGACGATGAAACACAGAAATTGCATCGGAATTAAATACAAAAGGCACAATGCCGACTTAAGGTAAGAAGACTGACTCTTCTTACTGACTTCGTTTTGAACCATTCCTGTTACACTAGTTATAGATTCCGATGCTTCACTTCAGGTTTATTGTATCCCTCTGACCTTCTTATTGACGATGAAACACAGAAATTGCATCGGAAATAAATAGAATAGGCACAATGTCGACGTAAGTACAAGAAGACTGACTCTTCTTACTGTCTATGCTTTGAACCATTCCCGTGACAATAGTTATAGATTCCGATGCTTCACTCCAGGTTTACTATATCCCTTGGACCTTCTTATTGACGATGAAACACAGAAATTGCATCGGAATTAAATAGAAAAGGCACAAAGCCGATTTAAGTACAATAAGACTGACACACCTTCCTGACTATGTTTGAACCATTCCTGTGACACTAGTTATAGATTCCGATGCTTCACTTCAGGATTTCTGTTTCCCTTGGACATTCTTATTGACGATGAAACACAGAAATTGCATCGGAATTAAATACAAAGGCACAATGCCGACTTAAGTACAAGAAGACTGACTCTTCTTACTGACTATGTTTTGAACCATCCCTGTGACACTAGTTATAGATTCCGATGCTTCACTAAACGTTTACTGTATCCCTTGGTCCTGCTTATTGACGATGAAACACAGAAATTGCATAGGAATTAAATACAAAAGGCACAATGCCGACTTAAGTACAAGAAGACTGACACTCCTTACTGACTATGTTTTGAACCATTCCTGTGACACTAGTTATAAACTCCGATGCTTTACTTCAGGTTTACTGTATCGCTAGGACCTTCTTATTGACGTTGAAACACAGAAATTGCATCGGAATTAAATACAAATTGCACAAAGCAGAATTAAGTACAAGAAGACTGACTCTTCTTACTGTCTATGAATTGAAACATTCCTGTGACACTAGTTATAGATTCCGATGCTTCACTCCAGGTTTACTGTATCCCTTGGACCTTCTTATTGACGATGAAACACAGAAATTGCATCGGAATTAAATACAAAAATCACAATGCCGTCTTAAGGACAAGAAGACTAACTCTTGTTACTGACTTTGTTTTGAACCATTTCTGTGACACTAGTTATAGATTCCGATGCTTCGCTTCAGGTTTATTGTATCCCTCTGACATTCTTATTGACGATGAAACACAGAAATTGCATCGGGATTAAATAGAAAAGGCACAATGCCGACTTAAGTACAACAAGACTGACTCTTCTTACTGACTATGTTTGAACCATTCCTGTGACACTAGCTATGGATTCCGATGCTTCACTTCAGGTTTACTGTATCCCTCTGACCTTCTTATTGATGATGAAACACAGAAATTGCATCGGAATTAAATACAAAAGGCACAATGCCGAATTAAGTTCAAGAAGACTGACTCTTCCTACTGTCTATTTTTGAACCAGTCCTGTGACACTAGTGATAGACTCCGATGCTTCACTCCAGGTTTACTGTATCCTTTGGACCTTCTTATTGACAATGAAACACAGAAATTGCATCGGAATTAAATACAAAAGGCACAATGCCGACTTAAGTAAAAGAAGTCTGACTCTTCTTACAGTCTATGATTTGAACCATTCCTGTGACACTAGTTATAGATTCCGATGCTTCACTCCAGGTTTACTGTATCCCTTGGACCTTCTTATTGACAATGAAACACAGAAATTGCATCGGAATTAAATACAAAAGGCACAATGCCGACTTAAGTAAAAGAAGTCTGACTCTTCTTACAGTCTATGTTTTGAACCATTCCTGTGACACTAGTTATAGATTCCGATGCTTCACTCAAGGTTTACTGTATCCCTTGGACCTTCTTATAGACGATGAAACACAGATATTGCATCGGAAATAATTACAAAAGGCACAACGCCGACTTAAGAACAAGAAGACTGACTCTTCTTACTGGCTATGATTTGAACCATTCCTGTGACACTAGCTATAGATTCCGATACTTCACTTCAGGTTTATTGTATCCCTCTGACCTTCTTATTGACCATGAAACACAGAAATTGCATCGGAATTAAATAGAAAAGGCACAATGTCGACGTAAGTACAAGAAGACTGACTCTTCTTACTGTCTATGTTTTGAACCATTCCTGTGACACTAGTTATAGATTCCGATGCTTCACTCCAAGTTTACTATATCCCTTGGACATTCTTATTGACGATGAAACACAGAAATTGTATCGGAATTAAATAAAAAGGCACAATGCCGACTTAAGGACAAGAAGACTGACTCTTCTTACTGACTTTGTTTTGAACCATTCCTGTGACACTAGTTATAGATTCCGTTGCGTCACTCCAGGTTTACTGTATCCCTTGGACCTTCTAATTAAACGATGAAACACAGAAATTGCATCGGAATTAAGTACAAAAGGCACAATGCCGACTTAAGTACAAGAAGACTGACTCTTCTAACTGACTATGTTTCGAACCATTCCTGTGACACTAGCTATAGATTCCGAAGCTTCACTTCAGGTTTACTGTATCCCTTGGACCTTCGTATTGACGATGAAACACAGAAATTGCATCGGAATTAAATACAAAAGGCACAATGCCGAATTAAGTACAACAAGAATGACTCTTCTTACTGACTATGTTTTGAACCATTCCTGTGACACTAGTTATCGATTCCAATGCTTCACTTCAGGATTACTGTATCCCTCTGACACTCTTATTGACGATGAAACACAGAAATTGCACCGGAATTAAATAGAAAAGGCACAATGCCGACTTAAGTACAAGAAGACAGACTCTTCTGACTGTCTATGTTTTGAAACATCCCTGTGACACTAGTTATAGATTCCTATGCTTCACTCCAGGTTTACTGTATTCCTTGGTCCTTCTTATTGACGATGAAACACAGAAATTGCATCGGAATTAAATACAAAAGGCACAATGCCGACTTAAGTGCAAGAAGACTGACTCTCCTTTCTGACTATGTTTTGAACCATTCCAGTGACACTAGTTATAAATTCCGGTGTTTCACTTCAGGTTTACTGTATCCCTTGGACCTTCTTATTGACGATGAAAGACAGAAAATGCATCGAAATGAAATACGAAAGGCACAATGCCGACTTAAGTACAAGAAGACCGACTCTTCCTACTGACTATGTTTTGAACCATTCCTGTGACACCCGTTATAGATTCCGACGCTTCACTTGATGTTTACTGTATCCCTTGGAACTTGTTATTGACGATGAAACACAGAAATTGCATCGGAATTAATTACAAAAGGCACAACGCCGACTTAAGGACAAGAGGACTGACTTTTCTAACTGGCTATGATTTCAACCATTCCTGTGACACTAGCTATAGATTCCGATGCTTCACTTCAGGTTTATTGTATCCCTCTGACCTTCTTATTGACCATGAAACACAGAAATTGCATCGGAATTAAATAGAAAAGGCACAATGTCGACGTAAGTACAAGAAGACTAACTCTTCTTACTGTCTATGTTTTGAACCATTCCTGTGACACTAGTTATAGATTCCGATGCTTCACTCCAGGTTTACTATATCCCTTGGACATTCTTATTGACGATGAAACACAGAAATTGCATCGGAATTAAATAAAAAGGCACAATGCCGACTTAAGGACAAGAAGACTGACTCTTCTTACTGACTTTGTTTTGAACCATTCCTGTGACACTAGTTATAGATTCCGTTGCGTCACTCCAGGTTTACTGTATCCCTTGGACCTTCTTATTAAACGATGAAACACAGAAATTGCATCGGAATTAATTACAAAAGGCACAATGCCGACTTAAGTACAAGAAGACTGACTCTTCTAACTGACTATGTTTCGAACCATTCCTGTGACACTAGCTATAGATTCCGAAGCTTCACTTCAGGTTTACTGTATCCCTTGGACCTTCTTATTGACGATGAAACACAGAAATTGCATCGGAATTAAATACAAAAGCCACAATGCCGAATTAAGTACAACAAGAATGACTCTTCTTACTGACTATGTTTTGAACCATTCCTGTGACACTAGTTATCGATTCCAATGCTTCACTTCAGGATTACTGTATCCCTCTGACACTCTTATTGACGATGAAACACAGAAATTGCACCGGAATTAAATAGAAAAGGCACAATGCCGACTTAAGTACAAGAAGACAGACTCTTCTGACTGTCTATGTTTTGAACCATCCCTGTGACACTAGTTATAGATTCCGATGCTTCACTCCAGGTTTACTGTATCCCTTGGTCCTTCTTGTTGACGATGAAACACAGAAATTGCATCGGAATTAAATACAAAGGGCACAATGCCGACTTAAGTACAAGAAGACTGACTCTCCTTACTGACTATGTTTTGAACCATTCCAGTGACACTAGTTATAAATTCCGATGCTTCACTTCAGGTTTACTGTATCCCTTGGACCTTCTTATTGACGATGAAACACAGAAAATGCATCGGAATGAAATACAAAAGGCACAATGCCGACATAAGTACAAGAAGACCGACTCTTCCTACTGACTATGTTTTGAACCATTCCTGTGACACCCGTTATAGATTCCGACGCTTTACTTGATGTTTACTGTATCCCTTGGAACTTGTTATTGACGATGAAACACAGAAATTGCATCGGAATTAAATACTAAAGGCACAATGCCGAATTAAGTACAAGAAGACTGACTCTTCTTACTGTCTATGTTTTGAACCATTACTGTGACACTAGTTACAGATTCCGATGCTTCACTCCAGGTTTACTGTATCCCTTGGACCTTCTTATTGACGATGAAACACAGAAATTGCATCGGAATTATATACAAAAGGCGCAATGCCGACTTAAGGACAAGAAGACTGACTCATCTTACTGACTATGTTTTGAACCATTCCTTTGACACTAGCTATAGATTCCGATGCTTCACTTCAGGTTTACTGTATCCCTCTGATCTTCTTATTGACGATGAAACACAGAAATTGCATCGGAATTAAATACAAAAGGCACAATGCCGACTTAAGTACAAGAAGACTGACTCTTCTTACTGACTTTGTTTTGAACCATTCCTGTGACACTAGTTATAGATTCCGATGCTTCACTTCAGGTTTATTGTATCACTCTGACCTTCCTATTGACGATGAAACACAGAATTTGCATCGGAATTAAATAGAAAAGGCACAATGTCGACGTAAGTACAAGAAGACTGACTCTTCTTACTGTCTATGTTTTGAACCATTCCTGTGAAACTAGTTATAGATTCCGATGCTTCACTCCAGGTTTTCTATATCCCTTGGACCTTCTTATTGACGATGAAACACAGAAATTGCATCGGAATTAAATAATAAAGGCACAATGCCGACTTACGTACAAAAAGACTGACTCTTCTTACTGACTATGTTTTGAACCATTCCATTGACACTAGTTATAGATTCCGATGCTTTACTCAAGGTTTACTGTATCCCTTGGACCTTCTTATTGACGATGAAACACAGAAATTGAATCGGAATTAAATACAAAAGGCACAATGCCGACTTAAGTACATGAAGAAAGACTCTTCCTACTGACTATGCTTTGAACCATTCCTGTGACACCCGTTGTAGATTCCGATGCTTCACTTGAGGTTTACTGTATCCCTTGGACCTTCTTATTGACGATGAAACACAGAAATTGCATCGGAAATAAATACAAAAGGCACAATGCTGACTTAAGTACAAGAAGACTGACACTTCTTACTGACTATGTTTTGAACCAATCCTGTGACACTAGTTATAAACTCCGATGCTTCACTTCAGGTTTACTGTATCGCTTGGACCTTCTTATTGACAATGAAACACAGAAATTGCATCGGAATTAAATACAAAATGCACAAAGCAGAATTAAGTACAAGAGGACTGACTCTTCTTACTGTCTATGTTTTGAACCATTCCTGTGACACTAGTTATAGATTCCGATGCTTCACTCCAGGTTTACTGTATCCCTTGGACCTTCTTATTGATGATGAAACATAGAAATTGTACCGGAATTAAATTCAAAAGGCACAATGGCCACTTAAGGACAAGAAGACTGACTCTTCTTACTGACTTTGTTTTGAACCATTCCTGTGACACTAGTTATAGATTCCGATGCTTCACTTCAGGATTACTGTATCCCTCTGACCTTCTTATTGACGATGAAACACAGAAATTGCATCGTAATTAAATAGAAAAGGCACAATGCCGACTTAAGTACAAGAAGACTGACTCTTCTTACAGTCTAGTTTTGAACCATTCCATTGACACTAGTTATAGATTCCGATGCTTCACTCCAGGTTTACTGTATCCCTTGGACCTTCTTATTGATGATGAAACACAGAAATTGCACCGGAATTAAATACAAAAGGCACAATGGCCACTTAAGGACAAGAAGACTGACTCTTCTTACTGACTATGTTTTGAACCATTCCTGTGACACTAGTTATAGATTCCGATGCTTCACTCCAGGTTTACTGTATCCCTTGGTCCTTCTTATTGACGATGAAACACAGAAATTGCATCGGAATTAAATACAAAAGGCACAATGCCGACTTAAGAACAAGATGACTGACACTCCTTACTGACTATGTTTTGAACCATTTCTGTGACACTAGTTATAAACTCCGATGCTTCACTACAGGTTTACTGTATCGCTTGGACCTTCGTATTGACGATGAAACACAGTAATTGCATCGGAATTAAATACAAAATGCACAAAGCAGAATTAAGTACAAGAAGACTGACTCTTCTTACTGTCTATGTTCTGACCCATTCCTGTGACACTCCTTATAGATTCCGATGCCTCACTCCAGGTTTACTGTATCCCTCTGACCTTCTTACTGACGATGATACACAGAAATTGCATCGGAATTAAATGAAAAGGCACAATGCCGACTTAAGTACAAGAAGACTGACTCTTCTTACTGACTATGTTTTGAACCATTCCTGTGACACTAGTTATAAATTCCGATGCTTCACTTCAGGTTTACAGTAGCCCTTGGACCATCTTATTGACGATGAAACACAGAAAATGCATCTGAATTGAATACAAAAGGCACAATGCCGACTTAAGTACATGAAGACCGACTCTTCCTACTGACTATGCTTTGAACCATTCCTGTGACATCCGTTATAGATTCCGAAGCTTCACTTGAGGTTTACTGTTTCCCTTGGACCTTCTTATTGACGATGAAACACAGAAATTGCATCGGAAATAAATACCAAAGGCACAATGCTGACTTAAGTACAAGAAGACTGACACTCCTTACTGACTATGTTTTGAACCATTCCTGTGACACTAGTTATAAACTACGATGCTTCACTTCAGGTTTACTGTATCGCTTGGACCTTCTTATTGACGATGAAGCAAAGAAATTGCATCGGAATTAATTACAAAAGGCACAGTGCAGAATTAAGTACAAGGAGACTGACTCTTCTTACTGTCTATGTTTTGAACCATTCCCGTGACACTAGTTATAGTTTCCGATGCTTCACTTCAGGTTTATTGTATCCCTCTGACCTTCTTATTGATGATGAAACACAGAAATTGCATCGGAATTCAATAGAAAAGGCACAATGCCGACTTAAGTACAAGAAGACAGACTCTTCTTACTGACTATGTTTTGAACCATTCCTGTGACACTAGTTATAGATTCCGATGCTTCACTCCAGGTTTACTGTCTCCCTTGGTCCTTCTTATTGACGATGAAACACAGAAATTGCATCGGAATTAAATACAAAAGGCACAATGCCGACTTAAGAACAAGAAGACTGACACTCCTTACTGACTATGCTTTGAACCATTCCTGTGACACTAGTTATAAACTCCGATGCTTCACTACAGGTTCACTGTATCGCTTGGACCGTCTTATTGACGATGAAACACAGAAATTGCATCGGAATTAAATACAAAATGCACAAAGCAGAATTAAGTACAAGAAGACTGACTCTTCTTACTGTCTATGTTCTGAACCATTTCTGTGACACTAGTTATAGATTCCGATGCTTCACTCCAGGTTTAATGTATCCCTTGGACCTTCTTATTGATGATGAAACACAGATATTGCACCGGAATTTAATACAAAAGGCACAATAGCCACTTAAGGACAAGAAGACTGACTCTTCTTACTGACTTTGTTTTGAACCATTCCTGTGACACTAGTTATAGATTCCGATGCTTCACTTCAGGTTTATTGTATCCCTCTGACCTTCGTATTGACGATGAAACACAGAAATTGCATCGGAATTAAATAGAAAAGGCACAATGCCGACTTAAGTACAAGAAGACTGACTGTTCTTACTGACTATGTTTTGAACCATTCCTGTGACACTAGTTATAGATTCCGAAGCTTTACTTCAGGATTACTGTATCCCTCTGACCTTCTTATTGACGATGAAACACAGATATTGCATCGGAATTAAATAGAAATGGCACAATGCCGACTTAAGTACAAGAAGACTGACTCTTCTTACAGTCTATGTTTTGAACCATCCCAGTGACACTAGTTATAGATTCCGATGCTTCACTCCAGGTTTACTGTATCTCTTGGTCCTTCTTATTGACGACGAAACACAGAAATTGCATCGGGATTAAATACAAAAGGCACAACGCCGTCTTAAGTACAAGAAGACTGACTCTCCTTACTGACTATGTTTTGAACCATTCCTGTGACACTAGTTATAAATTCCGATGCTTCACTTCAGGTTTACTGTATCCCTTAGAACTTCTTATTGACGATGAAACACAGAAAATGCATCACAATTAAATACAAAAGGCACAATGCCGACTTAAGTACATGAAGACCGACTCTTCCTACTGACTATGATTTGAACCATTCCTGTGACACCCGTTATACATTCCGATGCTTCACTTGAGGTATACTGTATTGCTTGGACCTTCTTATTGACGATGCAACACATAAATTGCATCGGAATTAAATACAAAAGGCACAATGCCGAATTAAGTACAAGAAGACTGACCCTTCTTACTGTCTATGTTCTGAACCATTCCTGTGACACTAGTAATAGATTACGATGCTGCTCTCCAGGTTTACTCAATCGGTTGGACCTTCATATTGACGATGAAACACAGAAATTTCATCAGAAATAAATAGAAAATGCACAATGATGACTTAAGTACAATAAAACTGACTATTCTTACTGACTATGTTTTGAACTATTGCTGTGACACTAGTTATAGATTCCGATGCTTCACTCCAGGTTTACCGTATCCCTTGGACCTTCTTATTGACGATGAAACGCAGAAATTGCATCGGAATTAATTACAAAAGGCACAATGCCGACTTAAGGACAAGAAGACTGACTCTTCTTACTGACTATGTATGAACCATTCCTGTGACACTAGCTATAGATTCCGAAGCTTCACTTCAGGTTTACTGTATCCCTTGGACCTTCGTATTGACGATGAAACACAGAAATTGCATCGGAATTAAATACAAAAGGCACAATGTCGACTTAAGTACAAGAAGACAGACTCTTCTGACTGTCTATGTTTTGAACCATCCCTGTGACACTAGTTATAGATTCCTATGCTTCACTCCAGGTTTACTGTATCCCTTGGTCCTTCTTATTGACGATCAAACACAGAAATTGCATCGGAATTAAATACAAAAGGCACAATGCCGACTTAAGTACAAGAAGACTGACTCTCCTTTCTGACTATGTTTTGAACCATTCCAGTGACACTAGTTATAAATTCCGATGCTTCACTTCAGGTTTACTGTATCCCTTGGACCTTCTTATTGACGATGAAACACAGAAAATGCATCGAAATGAAACACGAAAGGCACAATGCCGACTTAAGTACAAGAAGACCGACTCTTCCTACTGACTATGTTTTGAACCATTCCTGTGACACCCGTTATAGATTCCGACGCTTCACTTGATGTTTACTGTAATCCCTTGGAACTTGTTATTGACGATGAAACACAGAAATTGCATCGGAATTAATTACAAAAGGCACAACGCCGACTTAAGGACAAGAAGACTGACTTTTCTAACTGGCTATGATTTCAACCATTCCTGGTGACACTAGCTATAGATTCCGATGCTTCACTTCAGGTTTATTGTATCCCTCTGACCTCTTATTGACCATGAAACACAGAAATTGCATCGGAATTAAATAGAAAAGGCACAATGTCGACGTAAGTACAAGAAGACTAACTCTTCTTACTGTCTATGTTTTGAACCATTCCTGTGACACTAGTTATAGATTCCGATGCTTCACTCCAGGTTTACTATATCCCTTGGACATTCTTATTGACGATGAAACACAGAAATTGCATCGGAATTAAATAAAAAGGCACAATGCCGACTTAAGGACAAGAAGACTGACTCTTCTTACTGACTTTGTTTGAACCATTCCTGTGACACTAGTTATAGATTCCCGTTGCGTCACTCCATGTTTACTGTATCCCTTGGACCTTCTTATTAAACGATGAAACACAGAACTTGCATCGGAATTAATTACAAAAGGCACAATGCCGACTTAAGTACAAGAAGACTGACTCTTCTAACTGACTATGTTTCGAACCATTCCTGTGACACTAGCTATAGATTCCGAAGCTTCACTTCAGGTTTACTGTATCCCTTGGACCTTCTTATTGACGATGAAACACAGAAATTGCATCGGAATTAAATACAAAAGCCACAATGCCGAATTAAGTACAACAAGAATGACTCTTCTTACTGACTATGTTTTGAACCATTCCTGTGACACTAGTTATCGATTCCAATGCTTCACTTCAGGATTACTGTATCCCTCTGACACTCTTATTGACGATGAAACACAGAAATTGCACCGGAATTAAATAGAAAAGGCACAATGCCGACTTAAGTACAAGAAGACAGACTCTTCTGACTGTCTATGTTTTGAACCATCCCTGTGACACTAGTTATAGATTCCGATGCTTCACTCCAGGTTTACTGTATCCCTTGGTCCTTCTTATTGACGATGGAACACAGAAATTGCATCGGAATTAAATACAAAAGTCACAATGCCGACTTAAGTACAAGAAGACTGACTCTCCTTACTGACTATGTTTTGAACCATTCCAGTGACACTAGTTATAAATTCCGATGCTTCACTTCAGGTTTACTGTATCCCTTGGACCTTCTTATTGACGATGAAACACAGAAAATGCATCGGAATGAAATACGAAAGGCACAATGCCGACTTAAGTACAAGAAGACCGACTCTTCCTACTGACTATGTTTTGAACCATTCCTGTGACACCCGTTATAGATTCCGACGCTTTACTTGATGTTTACTGTATCCCTTGGAACTTGTTATTGACGATGAAACACAGAAATTGCATCGGAATTAAATACTAAAGGCACAATGCCGAATTAAGTACAAGAAGACTGACTCTTCTTACTGTCTATGTTTTGAACCATTACTGTGACACTAGTTACAGATTCCGATGCTTCACTCCAGGTTTACTGTATCCCTTGGACCCTTCTTATTGACGATGAAACACAGAAATTGCATCGGAATTATATACAAAAGGCGCAATGCCGACTTAAGGACAAGAAGACTGACTCTTCTTACTGACTATGTTTTGAACCATTCCTTTGACACTAGCAATAGATTCCGATGCTTCACTTCAGGTTTACTGTATCCCTCTGATCTTCTTATTGACGATGAAACACAGAAATTGCATCGGAATTAAATACAAAAGGCACAATGCCGACTTAAGTACAAGAAGACTGACTCTTCTTACTGACTTTGTTTTGAACCATTCCTGTGACACTAGTTATAGATTCCGATGCTTCACTTCAGGTTTATTGTATCACTCTGACCTTCCTATTGACGATGAAACACAGAATTTGCATCGGAATTAAATAGAAAAGGCACAATGTCGACGTAAGTACAAGAAGACTGACTCTTCTTACTGTCTATGTTTTGAACCATTCCTTTGAAACTAGTTATAGATTCCGATGCTTCACTCCAGGTTTTCTATATCCCTTGGACCTTCTTATTGACGATGAAACACAGAAATTGCATCGGAATTAAATAATAAAGGCACAATGCCGACTTACGTACAAAAAGACTGACTCTTCTTACTGACTATGTTTTGAACCATTCCATTGACACTAGTTATAGATTCCGATGCTTTACTCAAGGTTTACTGTATCCCTTGGACCTTATTATTGACGATGAAACACAGAAATTGCATCGGAATTAAATACAAAAGGCACAATGCCGACTTAAGTACAAGAAGACTGACTCTTCTTACTGTCTATGTTTTGAACCATCCCTGTGACACTAGTTACAGATTCCGATGCTTCACTCCAGGTTTACTGTATCCCTTGGTCCTTCTTATTGACGATGAAACACAGAAATTGCATCGGAATTAAAAACAAAAGGCACAATGCCGACTTAAGTACAAGAAGACTGACACTCCTTACTGACTATGTTTTGAACCATTCCTGTGACACTAGTTATAAACTCCGATGCTTCACTTCAGGTTTACTGTATCGCTTGGACCTTCTTATTGACGATGAAACACAGAAATTGCATCGGAATTAAATACAAAATGCACAAAGCAGAATTAATTACACGAAGACTCACTCTTCTTACTGTCTATGTTCTGAACCTTTCCTGTGACACTAGTTATAGATTCCGATGCTTCACTCCAGGTTTACTGTATCCCTCTGACCTTCTTACTGACGATGAAACACAGAAATTGCATCGGAATTAAATAGAAAAAGCACAATGCCGACTTAAGTACAAGAAGACTGACTCTTCTTACTGTCTATGTTTTGAACCATCCCTGTGACACTAGTTAATGATTCCGATGCTTCACTCCAGGTTTACTGTATCCCTTGGTCCTTCTTATTGCTATGAAACACAGAAATTGCATCGGAATTAAATACAAAAGGCATAATGCCGACTTAAGTACAAGAAGACTGACTCTCCTTACTGATTATGTTTTGTACCATTCCTGTGACACTAGTTATAAATTCCGATGCTTCACTTCAGGTTTACAGTATCCCTTGGACCATCTTATTGACGATGAAACACAGAAAATGCATCGGAATTAAATACAAAAGGCACAATGCCGACTTAAGTACATGAAGAAAGACTCTTCCTACTGACTATGTTTTGAACCATTCCTGTGACACCCGTTGTAGATTCCGATGCTTCACTTGAGGTTTACTGTATCCCTTGGACCTTCTTATTGACGATGAAACACAGAAATTGCATCGGAAATAAATACAAAAGGCACAATGCTGACTTAAGTACAAGAAGACTGACACTTCTTAGTGACTATGTTTTGAACCATTCCTGTGACACTAGTTATAAACTACGATGCTTCACTTCAGGTTTACTGTATCGCTTGGACTTTCTTATTGACAATGAAACACAGAAATTGCATCGGAATTAAATACAAAACGCACAAAGCAGAATTAAGTACCAGAGGACTGACTCTTCTTACTGTCTATGTTTTGAACCATTCCTGTGACACTAGTTATAGATTCCGATGCTTCACTCCAGGTTTACTGTATCCCTTGGACCTTCTTATAGATGATGAAACACAGAAATTGCACCGGAATTAAATACAAAAGGCACAATGGCCACTTAAGGACAAGAAGACTGACTCTTCTTACTGACTATGTTTTGAACCATTCTGTGGACACTAGTTATAGATTCCGATGCTTCACTTCAGGTTTACAGTAGCCCTTGGACCCATCTTATTGACGATGAAACACAGAAAATGCATCTGAATTGAATACAAAAGGCACAATGCCGACCTTAAGTACATGAGACCGACTCTTCTACTGACTATGCTTTGAACCATTCCTGTGACATCCGTTATAGATTCCGGAGCTTCACTTGAGGTTTACTGTTTCCCTTGGACCTTCTTATTGACGATGAAACACAGAAATTGCATCGGAAATAAATACCAAAGGCACAATGCTGACTTAAGTACAAGAAGACTGACACTCCTTACTGACTATGTTTTGAACCATTCCTGTGACACTAGTTATAAACTACGATGCTTCACTTCAGGTTTACTGTATCGCTTGGACCTTCTTATTGACGATGAAACAAAGAAATTGCATCGGAATTAATTACAAAAGGCACAGTGCAGAATTAAGTACAAGGAGACTGACTCTTCTTACTGTCTATGTTTTGAACCATTCCCGTGACACTAGTTATAGATTCCGATGCTTCACTTCAGGTTTATTGTATCCCTCTGACCTTCTTATTGATGATGAAACACAGAAATTGCATCGGAATTCAATAGAAAAGGCACAATGCCGACTTAAGTACAAGAAGACAGACTCTTCTTACTGACTATGTTTTGAACCATTCCTGTGACACTAGTTATAGTTTCCGATGCTTCACTCCAGGTTTACTGTCTCCCTTGGTCCTTCTTATTGACGATGAAACACAGAAATTGCATCGGAATTAAATACAAAAGGCACAATGCCGACTTAAGAACAAGAAGACTGACACTCCTTACTGACTATGTTTTGAACCATTCCTGTGACACTAGTTATAAACTCCGATGCTTCACTACAGGTTTACTGTATCGCTTGGACCGTCTTATTGACGATGAAACACAGAAATTGCATCGGAATTAAATACAAAATGCACAAAGCAGAATTAAGTACAAGAAGACTGACTCTTCTTACTGTCTATGTTCTGAACCATTTCTGTGACACTAGTTATAGATTCCGATGCTTCACTCCAGGTTTAATGTATCCCTTGGACCTTCTTATTGATGATGAAACACAGATATTGCACCGGAATTTAATAGAAAAGGCACAATAGCCACTTAAGGACAAGAAGACTGACTCTTCTTACTGACTTTGTTTTGAACCATTCCTCTGACACTAGTTATAGATTCCGATGCTTCACTTCAGGTTTATTGTATCCCTCTGACCTTCGTATTGACGATGAAACACAGAAATTGCATCGGAATTAAATAGAAAAGGCACAATGCCGACTTAAGTACAAGAAGACTGACTGTTCTTACTGACTATGTTTTGAACCATTCCTGTGACACTAGTTACAGATTCCGATGCTTCACTCCAGGTTTACTGTATCTCTTGGTCCTTCTTAATTGACGACGAAACACAGAAATTGCATCGGGATTAAATACAAAAGGCACAACGCCGTCTTAAGTACAAGAAGACTGACTCTCCTTACTGACTATGTTTTGAACCATTCCTGTGACACTAGTTATAAATTCCGATGCTTCACTTCAGGTTTACTGTATCCCTTAGACCTTCTTATTGACGATGAAACACAGAAAATGCATCAGAATTAAATACAAAAGGCACAATGCCGACTTAAGTACATGAAGACCGACTCTTCCTACTGACTATGATTTGAACCATTCCTGTGACACCCGTTATACATTCCGATGCTTCACTTGAGGTATACTGTATTCCTTGGACCTTCTTATTGACGATGCAACACATAAATTGCATCGGAATTAAATACAAAAGGCACAATGCCGAATTAGGTACAAGAAGACTGACCCTTCTTACTGTCTATGTTCTGAACCATTCCTGTGACACTAGTAATAGATTACGATGCTGCTCTCCAGGTTTACTCTATCGGTTGGACCTTCATATTGACGATGAAACACAGAAATTTCATCAGAAATAAATAAAAAATGCACTATGATGACTTAAGTACAATAAGACTGACTATTCTTACTGACTATGTTTTGAACTATTGCTGTGACACTAGTTATAGATTCCGATGCTTCACTCCAGGTTTACCGTATCCCTTGGACCTTCTTATTGACGATGAAACGCAGAAATTGCATCGGAATTAATTACAAAAGGCACAATGCCGACTTAAGGACAAGAAGACTGACTCTTCTTACTGACTATGTATGAACCATTCCTGTGACACTAGCTATAGATTCCGATGCTTCACTTCAGTTTTATTGTATCCCTTGGACCTTCATATTGACGATGAAACACAGAAATTGCATCGGAATTAAATAGATAAGGCACAATGTCGACGTAAGTACAAGAAGACTGACTCTTCTTACTGTCTATGTATTGAACCATCCCTGTGACACTAGTTATAGATTCCGATGCTTCACTCCAAGTTTACTATATCCCTTGGACCTTCTTATTGACGATGAAACACAGAAATTGCATCGGAATTAAATAGAAAAGGCACAATGCCGACTTAAGTACAAGAAGACTGACTCTTCTTACTGTCTATGTTTAGAACCATCCCCGTGACACTAGTTATAGATTCCGATGCTTCACTCCAGGTTTACTGTATCCCTTGGTCCATCTTATTGGCGATGAAACACAGAAATTGCATCGGAATTAAATACAAAAGGCACAATGCCGACATAAGTACAAGAAGACTAACTCTCCTTCTTGACTATGCTTCGAACCATTCCTGTGACACTAGGTATAAACTCCGATGCTTCGCTTCAGGTTTACTGTATCGCTTGGACCTTCTTATTGACGATGAAACACAGAAATTGCATCGGAATTAAATACAAAATGCACAAAGCAGAATTAAGTGCAAGAAGACTCACTCTTCTTACTGTCTATGTTTTGAACCATTCCTGTGACACTAGTTGTAGATTCCGATGCTTCACTCCAGGTTTACTGTATCCCTTGGACCTTCTTATTGATGATGAAACACAGAAATTGCACCGTAATTAAATACAAAAGGCACAATGGCCACTTAAGGACAAGAAGACTGACTCTTCTTACTGACTTTGTTTTGAACCATTCCTGTGACACTAGTTATAGATTCCGATGTTTCACTTCAGGTTTATTGTATCCCTCTGACCTTCTTATTGACGATGAAACACAGAAATTGCATCGGAATTCAATAGAAAAGGCACAATGCCGACTTAATTACAAGAAGACAGACTCTTCTTACTGACTACGTTTTGAACCATTCCTGTGACACTAGTTATAGATTCCGATGCTTCACTCCAGGTTTACTGTATCCCTTGGTCCTTCTTATTGACGATGAAACACAGAAATTGCATCGGAATTAAATACAAAAGGCACAATGCCGACTTAAGAACAAGATGACTGACACTCCTTACTGACTATGTTTTGAACCATTCCTGTGACACTAGTTATAAACTACGATGCTTCACTTCAGGTTTACTGTATCGCTTGGACCTTCTTATTGACGATGAAACAAAGAAATTGCATCGGAATTAATTACAAAAGGCACAGTGCAGAATTAAGTACAAGGAGACTGACTCTTCTTACTGTCTATGTTTTGAACCATTCCCGTGACACTAGTTATAGATTCCGATGCTTCACTTCAGGTTTATTGTATCCCTCTGACCTTCTTATTGATGATGAAACACAGAAATTGCATCGGAATTCAATAGAAAAGGCACAATGCCGACTTAAGTACAAGAAGACAGACTCTTCTTACTGACTATGTTTTGAACCATTCCTGTGACACTAGTTATAGTTTCCGATGCTTCACTCCAGGTTTACTGTCTCCCTTGGTCCTTCTTATTGACGATGAAACACAGAAATTGCATCGGAATTAAATACAAAAGGCACAATGCCGACTTAAGAACAAGAAGACTGACACTCCTTACTGACTATGTTTTGAACCATTCCTGTGACACTAGTTATAAACTCCGATGCTTCACTACAGGTTTACTGTATCGCTTGGGCCGTCTTATTGACGATGAAACACAGAAATTGCATCGGAATTAAATACAAAATGCATAAAGCAGAATTAAGTACAAGAAGACTGACTCTTCTTACTGTCTATGTTCTGAACCATTTCTGTGACACTAGTTATAGATTCCGATGCTTCACTCCAGGTTTAATGTATCCCTTGGACCTTCTTATTGATGATGAAACACAGATATTGCACCGGAATTTAATAGAAAAGGCACAATAGCCACTTAAGGACAAGAAGACTGACTCTTCTTACTGACTTTGTTTTGAACCATTCCTCTGACACTAGTTATAGATTCCGATGCTTCACTTCAGGTTTATTGTATCCCTCTGACCTTCGTATTGACGATGAAACACAGAAATTGCATCGGAATTAAATAGAAAAGGCACAATGCCGACTTAAGTACAAGAAGACTGACTGTTCTTACTGACTATGTTTTGAACCATTCCTGTGACACTAGTTACAGATTCCGAAGCTTTACTTCAGGATTACTGTATCCCTCTGACCTTCTTATTGACGATGAAACACAGATATTGCATCGGAATTAAATAGAAATGGCACAATGCCGACTTAAGTACAAGAACACTGACTCTTCTTACAGTCTATGTTTTGAACCATCCCAGTGACACTAGTTATAGATTCCGATGCTTCACTCCAGGTTTACTGTATCTCTTGGTCCTTCTTATTGACGACGAAACACAGAAATTGCATCGGGATTAAATACAAAAGGCACAACGCCGTCTTAAGTACAAGAAGACTGACTCTCCTTACTGACTATGTTTTGAACCATTCCTGTGACACTAGTTATAAATTCCGATGCTTCACTTCAGGTTTACTGTATCCCTTAGACCTTCTTATTGACGATGAAACACAGAAAATGCATCAGAATTAAATACAAACGGCACAATGCCGACTTAAGTACATGAAGACCGACTCTTTCTACTGACTATGATTTGAACCATTCCTGTGACACCCGTTATACATTCCGATGCTTCACTTGAGGTATACTGTATTCCTTGGACCTTCGTATTGACGATGCAACACATAAATTGCATCGGAATTAAATACAAAAGGCACAATGCCGAATTAGGTACAAGAAGACTGACCCTTCTTACTGTCTATGTTCTGAACCATTCCTGTGACACTAGTAATAGATTACGATGCTGCTCTCCAGGTTTACTTTATCGGTTGGACCTTCATATTGACGATGAAACACAGAAATTTCATCAGAATTAAATAAAAAATGCACAATGATGACTTAAGTACAATAAGACTGACTATTCTTACTGACTATGTTTTGAACTATTGCTGTGACACTAGTTATAGATTCCGATGCTTCACTCCAGGTTTACCGTATCCCTTGGACCTTCTTATTGACGATGAAACGCAGAAATTGCATCGGAATTAATTACAAAAGGCACAATGCCGACTTAAGGACAAGAAGACTGACTCTTCTTACTGACTATGTATGAACCATTCCTGTGACACTAGCTATAGATTCCGATGCTTCACTTCAGTTTTATTGTATCCCTTGGACCTTCATATTGACGATGAAACACAGAAATTGCATCGGAATTAAATAGATAAGGCACAATGTCGACGTAAGTACAAGAAGACTGACTCTTCTTACTGTCTATGTATTGAACCATCCCTGTGACACTAGTTATAGATTCCGATGCTTCACTCCAAGTTTACTATATCCCTTGGACCTTCTTATTGACGATGAAACACAGAAATTGCATCGGAATTAAATAGAAGAGGCACAATGCCGACTTAAGTACAAGAAGACTGACTCTTCTTACTGTCTATGTTTAGAACCATCCCCGTGACACTAGTTATAGATTCCGATGCTTCACTCCAGGTTTACTGTATCCCTTGGTCCATCTTATTGGCGATGAAACACAGAAATTGCATCGGAATTAAATACAAAAGGCACAATGCCGACATAAGTACAAGAAGACTAACTCTCCTTCTTGACTATGCTTCGAACCATTCCTGTGACACTAGGTATAAACTCCGATGCTTCGCTTCAGGTTTACTGTATCGCTTGGACCTTCTTATTGACGATGAAACACAGAAATCGCATCGGAATTAAATACAAAATGCACAAAGCAGAATTAAGTGCAAGAAGACTCACTCTTCTTACTGTCTATGTTTTGAACCATTCCTGTGACACTAGTTGTAGATTCCGATGCTTCACTCCAGGTTTACTGTATCCCTTGGACCTTCTTATTGATGATGAAACACAGAAATTGCACCGTAATTAAATACAAAAGGCACAATGGCCACTTAAGGACAAGAAGACTGACTCTTCTTACTGACTTTGTTTTGAACCATTCCTGTGACACTAGTTATAGATTCCGATGTTTCACTTCAGGTTTATTGTATCCCTCTGACCTTCTTATTGACGATGAAACACAGAAATTGCATCGGAATTCAATAGAAAAGGCACAATGCCGACTTAAGTACAAGAAGACAGACTCTTCTTACTGACTACGTTTTGAACCATTCCTGTGACACTAGTTATAGATTCCGATGCTTCACTCCAGGTTTACTGTATCCCTTGGTCCTTCTTATTGACGATGAAACACAGAAATTGCATCGGAATTAAATACAAAAGGCACAATGCCGACTTAAGAACAAGATGACTGACACTCCTTACTGACTATGTTTTGAACCATTCCTGTGACACTAGTTATAAACTCCGATGCTTCACTACAGGTTTACTGTATCGCTTGGACCTTCTTATTGACGATGAAACACAGTAATTGCATCGGAATTAAATACAAAATGCACAAAGCAGAATTAAATACAAGAAGACTGACTCTTCTTACTGTCTATGTTCTGAACCATTCCTGTGACACTCGATATAGATTCCGATGCTTCACTCCAGGTTTACTGTATCCCTCTAACCTTCTTACTGACGATGATACACAGAAATTGCATCGGAATTAAATGAAAAGGCACAATGCTGACTTAAGTACAAGAAGACAGACTCTTCTTACTGACTATGTTTTGAACCATTCCTGTGACACTAGTTATAGTTTCCGATGCTTCACTCCAGGTTTACTGTATCCCTTGGTCCATCTTATTGACGATGAAACACAGAAATTGCATCGGAATTAAATACAAAAGGCACAATGCCGACATAAGTACAAGAAGACTGACTCTTCTTACTGTCTATGTTTAGAACCATCCCCGTGACACTAGTTATAGATTCCGATGCTTCACTCCAGGTTTACTGTATCCCTTGGTCCATCTTATTGACGATGAAACACAGAAATTGCATCGGAATTAAATACAAAAGGCACAATGCCGACATAAGTACAAGAAGATTAACTCCCCTTACTGACTATGCTTCGAACCATTCCTGTGACACTAGGTATAAACTCCGATGCTTCGCTTCAGGTTTACTGTATCGCTTGGACCTTCTTATTGACGATGAAACACAGAAATTGCATCGGAATTAAATACAAAATGCACAAAGCAGAATTAAGTGCAAGAAGACTCACTCTTCTTACTGTCTATGTTTTGAACCATTCCTGTGACACTAGTTGTAGATTCCGATGCTTCACTCCAGGTTTACTGTATCCCTTGGACCTACTTATTGACGATGAAACACAGAAATTGCATCGGAATTAAATACAAAAGGCACAATGCCGACTTAAGGACAAGAAGACTGACTCTTCTTACTGACTTTGTTTTGAACTATTCCTGTGACACTAGTTATAGATTCCGATGCTTCACTTCAGGATTACTGTATCCCTTGGTCCTTCTTATTGACGATGAAACACAGAAATTGCATCGGAATTAAATACAAAAGACACAATGCTTACTTAAGTACAAGAAGACTGACTCTCCTTACTGACTATGATTTGAACCATTCCTGTGACACTAGTTACAGATTCCGATGCTTCACTCCACGTTTACTGTATCCCTCGGACCTTCTTATTGACGATGAGACACAGAAATTGCATCGTAATTAAATACAAAAGGCACAACGCCGAGTTAAGTACAAGAAGACTAACTCTTCTTACTGACTATGTTTTGAACCACTCCTGTGACACTAGTTATAGATTCCGATGCTTCACTCCAGGGTTACTGTATCAGTTGGACCTTCATATTGACGATGAAACAGAGAAATTGCATCAGAATTAAATAGAAAATGCACAATGCCGACTTACGGACAAGAAGACTGGATCTTCTTACTGACTTTGTTTTGAACCATTCCTGTGACACTAGTTATAGATTCCGATGCTTCTCTTCAGGTTTATTGTATCCCTCTGACCTTCTTATTGACGAAGATACACAGAAATTGCATCGGAATTAAATACAAAAGGCACAATGCCGACCTAAGTAAAAAAAAAGTCTGACTCTTCTTAGTGTCTATGATTTGAACCATTCCTGTGACACTAGTTATAGATTCCGATGCTTCACTCCAGGTTTACTGTATCGGTTGGACCTTCATATTGACGATGAAACAGAGAAATTGCATCAGAGTTAAATAGAAAATGCACAATGCCGACTTACGGACAAGAAGACTGGATGTTCTTACTGACTTTGTTTTGAACCATTCCTGTGACACTAGTTATAGATTCCGTTGCTTCTCTTCAGGTTTATTGTATCCCTCTGACCTTCTTATTGACGATGAAACACAGAAATTGCATCGGAATTAAATAGAAAAGGCACAATGTCGACGTAAGTACAAGAAGACTGACTCTTCTTACTGTCTATGATTTGAACCATTCCTGTGACACTAGATATATAGATTCCGAGCTACACTCACGGTTTACTGTATCCCTTGGACCTTCTTATTGACGATGAAACACAGAAATTGCAGCGGAATTAATTACAAAAGGCACAGCGCCGACTTAAGTACAAGAAGACTAACTCTTCTTACTGACTATGTTTTGAACCATTCCTGTGACACTAGTTATGGATTCCGATGCTTCACTTCAGGTTTACTGTATCCCTCTGACCTTCTTATTGACGATGAAACACAGAAATTGAATCGGAATTAAATACAAAAGGCCCAATGCCGAATTAATTTCAAGAAGACTGACTCTTCTTACTGTCTATGATTTGAACCATTCCTGTAACACTAGTTATAGATTCCGATGCTTCACTCACGGTTTACTGTATCCCTTGGACCTTCTTATTGACGATGAAACACAGAAATTGCAGCGGAATTAATTACAAAAGGCACAATGCCGACTTAAGGACAAGAAGACTGACTCTTCTTACTGACTATACTTTGAACCATTCCTGTGACACTAGTTTTGGATTCCGATGCTTCACTTCAGGTTTATTGTATCCCTCTGACCTTCGTATTGACGATGAAACACAGACATTGCATCGGAATTAAATAGAAAAGCCACAATGTCGACGTAAGTACAAGAAGAGTGACTCTTCTTACTGTCTAAGTTTTAAACCATTCCTGTGACACTAGTTATAGATTCCGATGCTTCACTCCAGGTTTACTATATCCCTTGGACCTTCTTATTGACGATGAAACACAGAAATTGCATCGGAATTAAAAAGAAAAGGCGCAATGCCGACTTAAGTCCAAGAAGACTGACTCTTCTTAGTGACTATGTTTTGAACCATTCCTGTGACACTAGTTATAGATTCCGATGCTTTACTTCAGGATTACTGTATCCCACTGACCTTCTTATTGACGATGAAACCTAGAAAATGCATCGGAGTTAAATACAAAAGGCACAATGCCGACTTAAGTACAAGAAGACTGACTCTTCTTACTGTCTATGTTTTGAACCATTCCTGTGACACTAGTTATAAATTCCGATGCTTCACTTCAGGTTTACTGTATCCCTTGGACCTTCTTATTGACGATGAAACACAGAAATTGCATCGGAATTAAATAGAAAAGGCACAATGTCGACGTAAGTACAAGAAGACTGACTCTTCTTACTGTCTATGATTTGAACCATTCCTGTGACACTAGTTATAGATTCCGATGCTTCACTCAAGGTTTACTGTATCCCTTGGAGCTTCTTATTGACGATGAAACACAGAAATTGCAGCGGAATTAATTACAAAAGGTACAACGCCGACTTAAGTACAAGAAGACTAACTCTTCTTACTGACTATGTTTTGAACCATTCCTGTGACACTAGTTATGGATTCCGATGCTTCACTTCAGGTTTACTGTATCCCTCTGACCTTCTTATTGACGATGAAACACAGAAATTGAATCGGAATTAAATACAAAAGGACCAATGCCGAATTAAGTTCAAGAAGACTGACTCTTCTTACTGTCTATTTTTTTACCAGTCCTGTGACACTAGTTATAGACTTTGATGCTTCACTCCAGGTTTACTGTATCCCTTGGACCTTCTTATTGACGAAGATACACAGAAATTGCATCGGAATTAAATACAAAAGGCACAATGCCGACCTAAGTAAAAGAAGTCTGACTCTTCTTACTGTCTATGATTTGAACCATTCCTCTGACACTAGTTATAGATTCCGATGCTTCACTCCAGGTTTACTGTATCGGTTGGACCTTCATATTGACGATGAAACAGAGAAATTGCATCAGAATTAAATAGAAAATGCACAATGCCGACTTACGGACAAGAAGACTGGATCTTCTTACTGACTTTGTTTTGAACCGTTCCTGTGACACTAGTTATAGATTCCGATGCTTCTCTTCAGGATTATTGTATCCCTCTGACCTTCTTATTGACGATGAAACACAGAAATTGCATCGGAATTAAATAGAAAAGGCACAATGTCGACGTAAGAACAAGATGACTGACTCTTCTTACTGTCTATGATTTGAACCATTCCTGTGACACTAGTTATAGATTCCGATGCTTCACTCACGGTTTACTGTATCCCTTGGACCTTCTTATTGACGATGAAACACAGACATTGCATCGGAATTAAATAGAAAAGCCACAATGTCGACGTAAGTACAAGAAGAGTGACTCTTCTTACTGTCTAAGTTTTAAACCATTCCTGTGACACTAGTTATAGATTCCGATGCTTCACTCCAGGTTTACTATATCCCTTGGACCTTCTTATTGACGATGAAACACAGAAATTGCATCGGAATTAAAAAGAAAAGGCGCAATGCCGACTTAAGTACAAGAAGACTGACTCTTCTTAGTGACTATGTTTTGAACCATTCCTGTGACACTAGTTATAGATTCCGATGCTTTACTTCAGGATTACTGTATCCCACTGACCTTCTTATTGACGATGAAACCTAGAAAATGCATCGGAGTTAAATACAAAAGGCACAATGCCGACTTAAGTACAAGAAGACTGACTCTTCTTACTGTCTATGTTTTGAACCATTCCTGTGACACTAGTTATAGATTCCGATGCTTCACTTCAGGTTTACTGTATCCCTTGGACCTTCTTATTGACGATGAAACACAGAAATTGCATCGGAATTAAATACAAAAGGCACAAAGCAGAATTAAGTACAAGAAGACTGACTCTTCTTACTGTCTATGTTTGAACCATTCCTGTGACACTAGTTATAGAATCCGATGCTTCACTCCAGGTTTACTATATCCCTTGGACCTTCTTATTGACGATGAAACACAGAAATTGCATCGGAATTAAATAGAAAAGGCACAATGTCGACGTAAGTACAAGAAGACTGACTCTTCTTACTGTCTATGATTTGAACCATTCCTGTGACACTAGTTATAGATTCCGATGCTTCACTCAAGGTTTACTGTATCCCTTGGACCTTCTTATTGACGATGAACCACAGAAATTGCAGCGGAATTTATTACAAAAGGCACAAAGCCGACTTAAGGACAAGAAGACTGACTCTTCTTACTGACTATATTTTGAACCATTCCTGTGACACTAGTTTTGGATTCCGATGCTTCACTTCAGGTTTATTGTATCCCTCTGACCTTCGTATTGACGATGAAACACAGAAATTGCATCGGAATTAAATAGAAAAGCCACAATGTCGACGTAAGTACAAGAAGACTGACTCTTCTTACTGTCTATGTTTTGAACCATTCCTGTGACACTAGTTATAGATTCCGATGCTTCACTCCAGGTTTACTATATCCCTTGGACCTTCTTATTGACGATGAGACACAGAAATTGCATCGGAATTAAAAAGAAAAGGCGCAATGCCGACTTAAGTACAAGAAGACTGACTCTTCTTAGTGACTATGTTTTGAACCATTCCTTTGACACTAGTTATAGATTCCGATGCTTCACTCCAGGATTACTGTATCGGTTGGACCTTCATATTGACGATGATACAGAGAAATTGCATCAGAATTAAATAGAAAATGCACAATGCCGACTTACGGACAAGAAGACTGGATCTTCTTACTGACTTTGTTTTGAACCATTCCTGTGACACTAGTTATAGATTCCGAAGCTTCTCTTCAGGTTGATTGTATGCCTCTGACCTTCTTATTGACGATGAAACACAGAAATTGCATCGGAATTATATAGAAAAGGCACAATGTCGACGTAAGTACAAGAAGAGTGACTCTTCTTACTGTCTATGATTTGAACCATTCCTGTGACACTAGTTATAGATTCCGATGCTTCACTCAAGGTTTACTGTATCCCTTGGACCTTCGTATTGACGATGAAACACAGAAATTGCAGCGGAAGTAATTACAAAAGGCACAATGCCGACTTAAGGACAAGAAGACTGACTCTTCTTACTGACTATATTTTGAACCATTCCTGTGACACTAGTTTTGGATTCCGATGCTTCACTTCAGGTTTATTGTATCCCTCTGACCTTCGTATTGACGATGAAACACAGAAATTGCATCGGAATTAAATAGAAAAGCCACAATGTTGACGTAAGTACAAGAAGACCGACTCTTCTTACTGTGTATGTTTTGAACCATTCCTGTGACACTAGTTATAGATTCCTATGCTTCACTCCAGGTTTACTATATCCCTTGGACCTTCTTATTGACGATGAAACACAGAAATTGCATCGGAATTAAAAAGAAAAGGCGCAATGCCGACTTAAGTACAAGAAGTTTGACTCTTCTTAGTGACTATGTTTTGAACCATTCCTGTGACACTAGTTATAGATTCCGATGCTTTACTTCAGGATTACTGTATCCCACTGACCTTCTTATTGACGATGAAACCTAGAAATTGCATCGGAGTTAAATACAAAAGGCACAATGCCGACTTAAGTACATGAAGACTGACTCTTCTTACTGTCTATGTTTTGAACCATTCCTGTGACACTAGTTATAAATTCCGATGCTTCACTTCAGGTTTACTGTATCCCTTGGACCTTCTTATTGACGATGAAACACAGAAATTGCATCGGTAATAAATACAAAAGGCACAAAGCAGAATTAAGTACAAGAAGACTGACTCTTCTTACTGTCTTTGTTTTGAACCATTCCTGTGACACTAGTTATAGAATCCGATGCTTCACTCCAGGTTTACTATATCCCTTGGACCTTCTTATTGACGATGAAACACAGAAATTGCATCGGAATTAAATAGAAAAGGCACAATGCCGACTTACGGACAAGAAGACTGGATCTTCTTACTGACTTTGTTTTGAACCATTCCTGTGACACTAGTTATAGATTCCGATGCTTCTCTTCAGGTTAATTGTATCCCTCTGACCTTCTTAATGACGATGAAACACAGAAATTGCATCAGAATTAAATAGAAAAGGCACAATGTCGACGTAAGTACAAGAAGACTGACTCTTCTTACTGTCTATGATTTGAACCATTCCTGTGACACTAGTTATAGATTCCGATGCTTCACTCAAGGTTTACTGTATACCTTGGACCTTCTTATTGACGATGAAACACAGAAATTGCAGGGGAATTAATTACAAAAGGCACAATGCCGACTTAAGGACAAGAAGACTGACTCTTCTTACTGACTATATTTTGAACCATTCCTGTGACACTAGTTTTGGATTCCGATGCTTCACTTCAGGTTTATTGTATCCCTCTGACCTTCGTATTGACGATGAAACACAGAAATTGCAACGGAATTAAATAGAAAAGCCACATTGTCGACGTAAGTACAAGAAGACTGACTCTTCTTACAGTCTATGTTTTGAACCATTCCTGTGACACTAGTTATAGATTCCGAAGCTTCACTCCAGGTTTACTATATCCCTTGGACCTTCTTATTGACGATGAAACACAGAAATTGCATCGGAATTAAAAAGAAAAGGCGCAATGCCGACTTAAGTACAAGAAGACTGACTCTTCTTAGTGACTATGTTTTGAACCATTCCTGTGACACTAGTAATAGATTCCGATGCTTTCCTTCACGATTACTGTATCCCACTGACCTTCTTATTGACGATGAAACCTAGAAATTGAATCGGAGTTAAATACAAAAAGCACAATGCCGACTTAAGTACAAGAAGACTGACTCTTCTTACTGTCTATGTTTTGAACCATTCCTGTGACACTAGTTATAAATTCCGATGCTTCACTTCAGGTTTACTGTTTCCCTTGGACTTTCTTATTGACGATGAAACACAGAAATTGCATCGGAATTAAATACAAAAGGCACAAAGCAGAATTATGTACAAGAAGACTGACTCTTCTTACTGTCTATGTTTTGAACCATTCCTGTGACACTAGTTACAGAATCCGATGCTTCACTCCAGGTTTACTATATCCCTTGGACCTTCTTATTGACGATGAAACACAGAAATTGCATCGGAATTAAAAAGAAAAGGCACAATGCCGACTTACGGACAAGAAGACTGGATCTTCTTACTGACTTTGTTTTGAACCATTCCTGTGACACTAGTTATAGATTCCGATGCTTCTCTTCAGGTTTATTGTATCCCTCTGACCTTCTTATTGACGATGAAACACAGAAATTGCATCGGAATTAAATAGAAAAGGCACAATGTCGACGTAAGTACAAGAAGACTGACTCTTCTTACTGTCTATGATTTGAACCATTCCTGTGACACTAGTTATAGATTCCGATGCTTCACTCAAGGTTTACTGTATCCCTTGAACCTTCTTATTGACGATGAAACACAGAAATTGCAGCAGAATTAATTACAAAAGGCACAATGCCGACTTAAGGACAAGAAGACTGACTCTTCTTACTGATTATATTTTGAACCATTCCTGTGACACTAGTTTTGGATTCCGATGCTTCACTTCAGGTTTATTGTATCCCTCTGACCTTCGTATTGACGATGAAACACAGAAATTGCATCGGAATTAAATAGAAAAGCCACAATGTCGACGTAAGTACAAGAAGACTGGCTCTTCTTACTGTCTATGTTTTGAACCATTCCTGTGACACTAGTAATAGATTCCGAAGCTTCACTCCAGGTTTACTATATCCCTTGGACCTTCTTATTGACGATGAAACACAGAAATTGCATCGGAATTAAAAAGAAAAGGCGCAATGACGACTTAAGTACAAGAAGACTGACTCTTCTTACTGTCTATGATTTGAACCATTCCTGTGACACTAGTTATAGATTCCGATGCTTCACTCAAGGTTTACTGTATCCCTTGGACCTTCTTATTGACGATGAAACACAGAAATTGCAGCGGAATTAATTACAAAAGGCACAATGCCGACTTAAGGACAAGAAGACTGACTCTTCTTACTGACTATATTTTGAACCATTCCTGTGACACTAGTTTTGGATTCCGATGCTTCACTTCAGGTTTATTGTATCCCTCTGACCTTCGTATTGACGATGAAACACAGAAATTGCATCGGAATTAAATAGAAAAGCCACAATGTCGACGTAAGTACAAGAAGACTGACTCTTCTTACTGTCTATGTTTTCAACCATTCCTGTGACACTAGTTATAGATTCCGATGCTTCACTCCAGGTTTACTATATCCCTTGGACCTTCTTATTGACGATGAAAAACAGAAATTGCATCGGAATTAAAAAGAAAAGGCGCAATGCCGACTTAAGTACAAGAAGACTGACTCTTCTTAGTGACTATGTTTTGAACCATTCCTGTGACACTAGTTATAGATTCCGATGCTTTACTTCAGGATTACTGTATCCCACTGACCTTCTTATTGACGATGAAACCTAGAAATTGCATCGGAGTGAAATACAAAAGGCACAATGCCGACTTAAGCACAAGAAGACTGACTCTTCTTACTGACTATGTTTTGAACCATTCCATTCACACTATTTATAGATTCCGATGCTTCACTCCATGTTTACTGTATCTCTTGGACCTCCTTATTGACGATGAAACACAGAAATTGCATCGGAATTAAATAGAAAATCACAATGCTGACTTAAGTACAAGAAGACTGACTCTTCCTACTGTCTATGTTTTGAACCATTCCTGTGACACTAGTTATAGATTCCGATGCTTCACTTCAAGTTTACTGTATCCCTTGGACCTTCTTATTTACGATGAAACACAGAAAATGCATCGGAATTAAATACAAATGGCACAATGCCGACATATGTACATGAAGACCGACTCTTCCTACTGACTATGTTTTGAACCAATCCTGTGACACTAGTTATAGATTCCGATGCTTCACTTCTGGTTTATTGTATCCCTCTGACCTTCTTATTCACGATGAAAGACAGAAATTGATCGGAATGAAATAGAAAAGGCACAACGCCGACTTAAGTACATGAAGACTGACTCTTCTTACTGACTATGTTTTGAACCCTTCCTGTGACACTAGTTATAAATTCCGATGCTTCACTTCAGGTTTACTGTATCCCTTGGACCTTCTTATTGACGATGAAACACAGGAAATGCATCGGAATTAAATACAAAAGGCACAATGCCGACTTAAGTACAAGATGACTGACTCTCCTTACTGACTATGTTTCGAATCATTCCTGTGACACTAGTTATAGATTCCGATGCTTCAATTTAGGTTTACTGTATCCCTTGGTCCTTCTTAATAACGATGAAACAAAGAAATTGCATCGGAGTTAAATACAAAAGGCACAATGCCGACTTAAGTACAAGACGACTGACTCTCCTTACTGAGTATGTTTTGAACCCTTCCTGTGACACTAGTTATAAATTCCGATGCTTCACTTCAGGTTTACTGTATCCCTTGGACCTTCGTATTGACGATGAAACACAGGAATTGCATCGGAATTAAATACAAAAGGCACAATGCCGAATTAAGTTCAAGAAGACTGACTCTTCTTACTGTCTATTTTTGAACCAGTCCTGTGACACTAGTTATAGACTCCGATGCTTCACTTCAGGTTTACTGTATCCCTTGGACCTTCTTATTGACGATGAAACACAGAAATTGCACCGGAATTAAATACAAAAGGCACAATGCCGACTTAAGTAAATGAAGTCTGACTCCTCTTACTATCTATGATTTGATACATTCCTGTGACACTAGTTATAGATTCCGATGCTTCACTCCTGGATTACTGTACCCCTTGGACCTTCATATTGACGATGAAACACAGAAATTGCCACAGAATTAAATAGAAAATGCACAATGATGACTTAAGTACAATAAGACTGACTATTCTTACTGACTATGTTTTGAACCATTCCTGGGACACTAGTTATAGATTCCGATGCTTTACATCAGGATTACTGTATCCCTCTGACCTTCTTATTGACGATGAAACACAGAAATTGCATCGGAGTTAAATACAAAAGGCACAATGCCGACTTAAGTACAAGGAGACAGACTCTTCTTACTGTCTATGTTTGAACCATTCCTGTGACACTAGTTATAAATTCCGATGCTTCACTTCAGGTTTACTGTATCCCTTGGACCTTCTTATTGACGATGAAACACAGGAATTGCATCGGAATTAAATACAAAAGGCACAAAACAGAATTAAGTACAAGAAGACTGACTCTTCTTACTGTCTATGTTTTGAACCATTCCTGTGACACTAGTTTTAGAATCCGATGCTTCACTCCAGGTTTACTATATCCCTTGGACCTTCTTATTGACGATGAAACACAGAAATTGCATCGGAATTAAATAGAAAAGGCACAATGCCGACTTAAGTACAAGAAGACTGGCTCATCTTACTGACTATGTTTTGAACCATTCCATTGACACTATTTATAGATTCCGATGCTTCACTCCATGTTTACTGTATCCCTCTGATCTTCTTATTGACCATGAAACACAGAAATTGCATCGGAATTAAATACAAAAGGCACAATGCCGAATTAAGTTCAAGAAGACTGACTCTTCTTACTGACTATGTTTTGAACCATTCCTGTGACACTAGTTATAGATTCCGATGTTCACTTCAGGTTTACTGTATCCCTTGGACCTTCTTATTTACGATGAAACACAGAAAATGCATCGGAATTAAATACAAATGGCACAATGCCGACTTATGTACATGAAGACCGACTCTTCCTACTGACTATGTTTGAACCAATCCTGTGACACCCGTTATAGATTCCGATGCTTCACTTGAGGTTTACTGTATCCCTTGGACCTTCTTAGTGACGATGAAACACAGATATTGCAACGGAATTAAATACAAAAGGCACAATGCCGAATTAAGTACAAGAAGACTGACTCTTCTTACTGTCTATGTTTTGAACCATTCCTGTGATACTAGTTGTAGATTCCGATGCTTCACTCCTGGGTTACTGTATCCCTTGGACCCTCTTATTGACGATGAAACACAGAAAATGCATCGGAATTAAATACAAAAGGCACAATGCCGACTTAACTACATGAAGACCGAATCTTCTTACTGACTATGTTTTGAACCATTCCTGTGACGCTAGTTATAGATTCCGAAGCTTCACTCCAGGTTTACTGTATCCCTTGGACCTTCTTAATGACGATGAAACACAAAAATTGCATCGGAATTAAATACAAAAGGCAAAATGCCGACTGAAGTACACGAAGACTGACTCTTCTTACTGACTATGATTTGAACCATTCCTGTGACACTAGTTACGGATTGCGATGCTTCACTACAGGTTTATTGTATCCCTTGGACCTTCTTATTGACGATGAAACACAGAAATTGCATCGGAATTAAATACAAAAGGCACAATGCCGACTTAAGTACAAGAAGACTAACTCTTCTTACTGACTATGTTTTGAACCATTCCTTTGACACTAGTTATAAATTCCGATGCTTCACTTAAGGTTTACTGTATCCCTTGGAACACCATATTGACTATGAAACACAGAAAATGCATCGGAATTAAATACAAAAGGCACAATGCCGATTTAAGTACAAGAAGACTGACTCTTCTTACTGTCTATGATTTGAACCATTCCATTGACACTAGTTATAGATTCCGATGCTTCACTTCAGGTTTACTGAATCCCTTGGACCTTCTTATTGACGATGAAACACAGAAATTGCATCGGAATTAAATTCAAAAGGCAAAATGCCGACTTAAGTACACGAAGACTGACTCTTCTTACTGTCTATGTTATGAAACATTCCTGTGACACTAGTTATAGATTCCGATGCTACACTCCAGGTTTACTGTATCCCTTGGACCTTCTTATTGGTGATGAAACACAGAAATTGCATCGGAATTAAATACAAAAGGCACAATGCATACTTAAGGACAAGAAGACTGACTCTTCTTACTGACTTTGTTTTAAACCATTCCTGTGACACTAGTTATAGATTCCGATGCTTCAGGTTTATTGCATCCCTCTGACCTTCTTAATGACGATGAAACACAGAAATTGCACCGGAATTAATTACAAAACGCACAATGCCGACTTAAGTAAAAGAAGTCTGACTCTTCTTACTGACTATGATTTGAACCATTCCTGTGACACTAGTTATAGATTCCGATGCTTCACTCCAGGTTTACTGTATCCCTTGGACCTTCATATTGACGATGAAACACAGAAATTTCATCAGAATTAAATAGAAAATGCACAATGATGACTTAAGTACAATAAGACTGAATATTCTAACTGACCATGCTTTGAACCATTCCTGTGCACTAGTTATCGATTCCGATGCTTCACTTCAGGATTACTGTATCCCTCTGACCTTCTTATTGACGATGAAGCACAGAAATTGCATCGGAGTTAAATACAAAAGGCACAATGCCGACTTAAGTACAAGAAGACTGACTCTTCTTACTGTCTATGTTTTGAATTATTCCTGTGACACTAGTTATAATTTCCGATGCTTCACTTCAGGTTTACTGTATCCCTTGGACCTTCTTATTGACGACGAAACACAGAAATTGCATCGGAATTAAATACAAAAGGCACAAAGCAGAATTAAGTACAAGAAGACTGACTCTTCTTACTGTCTATGTTTTGAACCATTCCTGTGACACTAGCTCTAGATTCCGATGCTTCACTTCATGTTTCAGGTTTACTGTACCGCTCTGACCTTCTTATTGACGATGAAACACAGAAATTGCATCGGAATTAAATACAAAAGCCACAAAGCCGAATTAAGTACAAGAAGACTGACTCTTCTTACTGTCTATGTTTTGAACCATTTCTGTGACACTAGTTATAGATCCGATGCTTCACTTCAGGTTTACTGTATACCTTGGACCTTCTTATTGACGATGAAACACAGAAATTGCATCCGAATTAAATACAAACGGCACAATGACGACTTAAGTACAAGAAGACTGACTCTTCCTACTGTCTATGTTTGAAATATTCCTGTGACACTAGTTATAGATTCCGATGCTTCACTCCAGGTTTACTGTATCCCTTGGACCTTCGTATTGACGATGAAACACAGGAATTGCATCGGAATTAAATACAAAAGGCACAATGCCGAATTAAGTTCAAGAAGACTGACTCTTCTTACTGTCTATTTTTGAACCAGTCCTGTGACACTAGTTATAGACTCCGATGCTTCACTCCAGGTTTACTGTATCCCTTGGTCCTTCTTATTGACAATGAAACACAGAAATTGCATCGGAATTAAATACAAAAGGCACAATGCCGACTTAAGTAGAAGAAGACTAACTCTTCTTACTGACTATGTTTTGAACCATTCCTGTGACACTAGTTATGGATTCCGATGCTTCACTTCAGGTTTACTGTGCCCCTCTGACCTTCTTATTGACGATGAAACACAGAAATATCATCGGAATTAAATAGAAAAGGCACAATGCCGACTGAAGTACAAGAAGACTGACTATCCTTTCTGACTATGCTTTGAACGATTCCTGTGACACTAGTTATAGACCCCGATGCTTCACTTCAGGTTAAATGTATCCCTTGGACCTTCTCATTGACGATGAAACACAAAAATTGCATCGGAATTAAATACAAAAGGCAAAATGCCGACTGAAGTACACGAAGACTGACTCTTCTTACTGTCTATGATTTGAACCATTCCTGTGACACTAGTTACAGATTCAGATGCTTCACTCCAGGTTTACATTATCCCTTGGACCTTCTTATCGACGATGAGACACAGAAATTGCATCGGAATTAAATACAAAACTCACAACGCCGACATAAGTACAAGAAGACTAACTCTTCTTACTGACTATGCTTTGAGCCATTCCTGTAACACTAGTTATGGATTCCGATGCTTCACCTCAGGTTTACTGTATCCCTCTGACCTTCTTATTGACGATGAAACACAGAAATTGCATCGGAATTAAATACAAAAGGCACAATGCTGACTTACGGACAAGAAGACTGACTCTTCTTATTGACTTTGTTTTCAACCATTCCTGTGACACTAGTTATAGATTCCGATGCTTCACATCAGGATTATTGTATCCCTCTGACCTTCTTATTGACGATGAAAGACAGAAATTGATCGGAATTAAATAGAAAAGGCACAATGCCGACTTAAGTACATGTAGACTGACTCTTCTTACTGACTATGTTTGAACCATTCCTGTGACACTAGTTATAGATTCCGATGCTTCACTCCATGTTTACTGTATCACTTGGACCTTCGTATTGACGATGAAACACAGAAATTGCATCGGTATTAAATACAAAAGGCACAATGCCGACATAAGTAGACGAAGACTAACTCTTCTTACTGACTTTGTTTTGAACCATTCCTGTGACACTAGTTATGGATTTCGATTCTTCACTTCAGGTTTACTGTGTCCCTCTGACCTTCTTATTGACGATGAAACACAGAAATTGCATCGGAATTAAATACAAACGGCACAATGCCGACTTAAGTACAAGAAGACTGACTCTTCCTACTGTCTATGTTTTGAACCATTCCTGTGACACTAGTTATAGATTCCGGAGCTTCACTTCAGGTATACTGTATCCCTCGGACCTTCTTATTGACGATGAAACACAGAAAATGCATCGGAATTAAATACAACAGGCACAATGCTGACTTATGTACATGAAGACCGACTCTTCCTACTGACTATGTTTTGAACCAATCCTGTGACACCCGTTATAGATACCGATGCTTCACTTGAGGTTTACTGAGTCCCTTGGACCTTCTTATTGACGATGAAACACAGAAATTGCATCGGAATTAAATACAAAGGGCACAATGCCGAATTAAGTAGAAGAAGACTGACTCTTCTTACTGTCTATGTTTTGAACGATTCCTGTGACACTAGTTATAGATTCCGATGCTTCACTCCTGGTTTACTGTATCCATTGGACCCCCTTATTGACGATGAAACACACAAAATGCATCGGAATTAAATACAAAAGGCACAATGCCGACTTAAGTACATGTAGACCGAATCTTCCTACTGACTATGGTTTGAACCATTCCTGTGACACTAGTTACGGATTCCGATGCTTCACTCCAGGTTTACTGTATCCCTTGGACCTTCTTATTGACGATAAAACACAGAAATTGCATCGGAATTAAATACAAAAAGCACAATGCCGATAAGTACAAGAAGACTAACTCTTCTTACTGACTATGCTTTGAACCATTCCTGTGACACTAGTTATGGATTCCGATGCTTCACTTCAGGTTTACTGTATCCCTCTGACCTTCTTATTGGCGATGAAACACAGAAATTGCATCGGAATTAAATACAAAAGGCACAATGCCGAATTAAGTTCAAGAAGACTGACTCTTCTTACTGACTATGTTTTGAACCATTCCTGTGACACCAGTCATAAATTCCGATGCTTCACTTCAGGTTTACTGTATACCTTGGAACATCATGGTGACGATGAAACACAGAAAATGCATCGGAATTAAATACAAAAGGCACAATGCCGACTTAAGTACATGAAGACCGAATCTTCCTACTGACTATGATTTGAACCATTCCTGTGACACTAGTTACGGATTCCGATGCTTCACTCCAGGTTTACTGTATCCCTTGGACCTTCTTATTGACGATAAAACACAGAAATTGCATCGGAATTAAATACAAAAAGCACAATGCCGACTTAAGTACAAGAAGACTAACACTTCTTACTGACTATGCTTTGAACCATTCCTGTGACACTAGTTATGGATTCCGATGCTTCACTTCAGGTTTACTGTATCCCTGTGACCTTCTTATTGGCGATGAAACACAGAAATTGCATCGGAATTAAATACAAAAGGCACAATGCCGAATTAAGTTCAAGAAGACTGACTCTTCTTACTGACTATGTTTTGAACCATTCCTGTGACACCAGTTATAAATTCCGATTCTTCACTTCAGGATTACTGTATCCCTTGGAACTTCATGGTGACGATGAAACACAGAAAATGCATCGGAATTAAATACAAAAGGCACAGTGCAGAAATAAGTACAAGGAGACTGACTCTTCTTACTGTCTATGTTTTGAACCATTCCTGTGACACTAGTTATAGATTCAGATGCTTCACTCCAGGTTTACTGTATCCCTTGGACCTTCTTATTGATGATTAAACACAGAAAATGCATCGGAATTAAATACAAAAGGCACAATGCCGACTTAAGTACAAGAAGACTGACTCTTCTTACTGTCTATGATTTGAACCATTCCATTGACACTAGTTATAGTTTCCGACGCTTCACTCCAGGTTTACTGTATCCCTTGGACCTTCGTATTGACGATGAAACACAGAAATTGCATCGGTATTAAACACAAAAGGCACAATGCCGACTTAAGTAGACGAAGACTAACTCTTCTTACTGACTTTGTTTTGAACCATTCCTGTGACACTAGTTATGGATTTCGATGCTTCACTTCAGGTTTACTGTGTCCCTCTGACCTTCGTATTGACGATGAAACACAGAAATTGCATCGGAATTAAATACAAACGGCACAATGCCGACTTAAGTACAAGAAGACTGACTCTTACTACTGTCTATGTTTTGAACCATTCCTGTGACACTAGTTATAGATTCCGGTGCTTCACTTCAGGTATACTGTATCCCTCGGACCTTCTTATTGACGATGAAACACAGAAAATGCATCGAAATTAAATACAAAAGGCACAATGCTGACTTATGTACATGAAGACCGACTCTTCCTACTGACTATGTTTTGAACCAATCCTGTGACACCCGTTATAGATTCCGATGCTTCACTTGAGGTTTACTGTGTCCCTTGGACCTTCTTATTGACGATGAAACACAGAAATTGCATCGGAATTAAATACAAAAGGCGAAATGACGACTGAAGTACACGAAGACTGACTCTTCTTACTGACTATGATTTGAACCATTCCTGTGACACTAGTTACGGAATCCGATGCTTCACTCCAGGTTTACTGTATCCCTTGGACCTTCTTATTGACGATAAAACACAGAAATTGCATCGGAATTAAATACAAAAGGCACAATGCCGACTTAAGTACAAGAAGACTAACTCTTCTTACTGACTTTGCTTTGAACCATTCCTGTGACACTAGTTATGGATTCCGATGCTTCACTTAAGGTTTACTGTATCCCTCTGACCTTCTTATTGGCGATGAAACACAGAAATTGCATCGGAATTAAATTCAAAAGGCACAATGCCGAATTAAGTTCAAGAAGACTGACTCTTCTTACTGTCTACTTTTGAACCAGTGCTGTGACACTAGTTATAGACTCCGATGCTTCACTCTAGGTTTACTGTATCCCTTGGTCCTTCTTATTGACGATGAAACACAGAAATTGCATCGGAATTATATAGAAAAGGCACAATGCCGACTTAAGTACAAGAAGACTGACTCTTCTTACTGACTATGTTTTGAACCATTCCTGTGACACCAGTTATAAATTCCGATGCTTCACTTCAGGTTTACTGTATCCCTTGGAACATCATGGTGACGATGAAACACAGAAAATGCATCGGAATTAAATACAAAAGGCACAGTGCAGAAATAAGTACAAGGAGACTGACTCTTCTTACTGTCTATGTTTTGAACCATTCCTGTGACACTAGTTATAGATTCCGATGCTTCACTCCAGGTTTACTGTATCCCTTGGACCTTATTATTGATGATGAAACACAGAAATTGCATCGGCATTAAATACAAAAGGCACAATGCCGACTTAAGTTAAAGAAGTCTGACTCTTCTTACTGTCTATGATTTGAACCATTCCTGTGATACTAGTTATAGATTCCGATGCTTCACTCCAGGTTTACTGTATGCCTTGGACCTTCATATTGACGATGAAACACAGAAATTGCATCAGAATTATATAGAAAATGCACAATGATGACTTAAGTACAATAAGACTGAATATTCTAACTGACTATGTTTTGAATCATTCCTGTGACACTAGTTATAGATTCCGATGCTTCACTTCAGGTTTACTGTATCCCTTGGAACTTCTTATTGATGATGAAACACAGAAATTGCATCGGAATTAAATACAAAAGGCACAAAGCAGAATTAAGTACAAGAAGACTGACTCTTCTTACTGTCTATGTTTTGAACCATTCCTGTGACACTAGCTATAGATTCCGATGCTTCACTTCAGGTTTCATGTTTACTGTACCCCTCTGACCTTCTTATTGACGATGAAACACAGAAATTGCATCGGAATTAAATAGAAAAGGTACAATGCGGACTTAAGTACAAGAAGACTGACTCCTGTTACTGTCTATGATTTGAACCATTCCTGTGACACTAGTTATAGATTCCGATGCTTCACTCCAGGTTTACTATATCCCTTGTACCTTCTTATTGACGATGAAACACAGAAATTGCAACGGAATTAAATAGAAAAGGCACAATGCTGACTTAAGTACAAGAAGACTGACTCTTCTTACTGACTATGTTTTGAACCATTCCATTGACACTATTTATAGATTCCGATGCTTCACTCCATGTTTACTGTATCCCTTGGACCTTCTTATTGACGATGAAACACAGAAATTGCATCGGAATGAAATAGAAAAGGCACAATGCCGACTTAAGTACAAGAAGACAGACTCTTCTTACTGACTATGTTTTGAACCATTCCTGTGACACTAGTTATAGATAAGATGCTTCACTTCAGGTTTACTGTATACCTTGGACCTTCTTATTGACGATGAAAGACAGAAATTGCATCGGAATTAAATACGAACGGCACAATGCCGACTTAAGTACAAGAAGACTGACTCTTCCTACTGTCTATGTTTTGAAATATTCCTGTGACACTAGTTATAGATTCCGATGCTTCACTCCAGGTTTACTGTATCCCTTGGACCTTCTTATTGACGATGAAACACAGAAATTGCATCGGAATGAAATACAAAAGGCACAATGCCGACTTAAGTACAAGAAGACCAACTCTTCTTACTGACTATGTTTTGACCCATTCCTGTGACACTAGTTATGGATTCCGATGCTTCACTTCAGGTTTACTGTATCCCTCTGACCTTCGTACTGACGATGAAACACAGAAATTGCATCGGAATTAAATACAAAAGGCACAATGCCGAATTAAGTTCAAGGAGACTGACTCTTCTTACTGTCTATTTTTGAACCAGTCCTGTGACACTAGTTATAGACTCCGATGCTTCACTCCAGGTTTACTGTATCCCTTGGTCCTTCTTATCGACGATGAAACACAGAAATTGCATCGGAATTAAATAGAAAAGGCACAATGCCGACTTAAGTACAAGAAGACTGACTCTTCTTACTGACTACGTTTTGAACCATTCCTGTGACACTAGTTATAAATTCCGATGTTAAACTTCAGGTTTACTGTACCCCTCTGACCTTCTTATTGACGATGAAACACAGAAATTGCATCGGAATTAAAAAAAAAGGCAAAATGCCGACTTAAGTACACGAAGACTGACACTTCTTACTGTCTATGTTTTGAACCATTCCTGTGTCACTAGTTATAGATTCCGATGCTACACTCCAGGTTTACTGTATCCCTTGGACCTTCTTATTGACGATGAAACACACAAATTGCACCGGAATTAAATAGAAAAGGCACTATGCCGACGTAAGTACAAGAAGACTGACTCTTCTTACTGTCTATGTTTTCAACCATTCCTGGGACACTAGTCATAGTTTCCGATGCTTCACTCCAGGTTTACTGTATCCCTTGGCCCTTCTTATTGACGATGAAACACAAAAATTGCATCGGAATTAAATACAAAATGCAAAATGACGACTGAAGTACAAAAAGACTGACTCTTCTTACTGACTATGATTTGAACCATTCCTGTGACACTAGTTACGGATTCCGATGCTTCACTCCAGGTTTACTGTATCCCTTGGACCTTCTTATTGACGATAAAACACAGAAATTGCATCGGAATTAAATACAAAAGGCACAATGCCGACTTAAGTACAAGAAGACTAACTCTTCTTACTGACTATGCTTTGAACCATTCCTGTGATACTAGTTATGGATTCCGATACTTCATTTCAGGTTTACTGTATCCCTCTGACCTTCTTATTGGCGATGAAACACAGAAATTGCATCGGAATTAAATACAAAAGGCACAATGCCGAATTAAGTTCAAGAAGACTGACTCTTCTTACTGTCTATTTTTGAACCAGTCCTGTGACACTAGTAATAGACTCCGATGATTCACTCTAGGTTTACTGTATCCCTTGGTCCTTCTTATTGACGATGAAACACAGAAATTGCGTCGGAATTAAATAGAAAAGGCACAATGCCGACTTAAGTAGAAGAAGACTGACTCTTCTTACTGACTATGTTTTGAACCATTCCTGTGACACCAGTTACAAATTCCGATGCTTCACTTCAGGTTTACTGTATCCCTTGGAACATCATGGTGACGATGAAACACAGAAAATGCATCGGAATTAAATACAAAAGGCACAGTGCAGAACTAAGTACAAGGAGACTGACTCTTCTTACTGTCTATGTTTTGAACCATTCCTGTGACACTAGTTATAGATTCCGATGCTTCACTCCAGGTTTACTGTATCCCTTGGACCTTCTTATTGATGATGAAACACAGAAATTGCATCGGCATTAAATACAAAAGGCACAATGCCGACTTAAGGACAAGAAGACTGACTCGTCTTACTGACTATGTTTTGAACCATTCCTGTGACACTAGCTATAGATTCCGATGCTTCACTTAAGGTTTACTGTACCCCTCTGACCTTCTTATTGACGATGAAACACAGAAATTGCATCGGAATTAAATACAAAAGGCACAATGCCGACTTAAGTACAAGAAGACTGACTCTTCTTACTGTCTATGATTTGAACCATTCCATTGACACTAGTTATAGTTTCCGACGCTTCACTCCAGGTTTACTGTATCCCTTGGACCTTCTTATTGACGATGAAACACAGAAATTGCATCGGAATTAAATACAGAAGGCACAATGCCGACTTAAGGACAAGAAGACTGACTCTTCATACTGACTTTGTTTTGAACCATTCCTGAGACACTAGTTACAGTTTCCGATGCTTCAGGTTTATTGTATCCCTCTGACCTTCTTATTGACGATGAAACACAGAAATTGCACCGGAATTAAATACAAAAGGCACAATGCCGACTTAAGTTAAAGAAGTCTGACTCTTCTTACTGTCAATGATTTGAACCATTCCTGTGACACTAGTTATAGATTCCGATGCTTCACTCCAGGTTTACTGTATCCCTTGGACCTTCATATTGACGATGAAACATAGAAATTGCATGAGAATTAAATAGAAAATGCACAATGATGACTAAAGTACAATAAGACTGAATATTCTAACTGACTATGTTTTGAACCATTCCTGTGACACTAGTTATAGATTCCGATTCTTCACTTCAGGTTTACTGTATCCCTTGGAACTTCTTATTGATGATGAAACACAGAAATTGCATCGGAATTAAATACAAAAGGCACAAAGCAGAATTAAGTACAAGAAGACTGACTCTTCTTACTGTCTATGTTTTGAACCATTCCTGTGACACTAGCTATAGATTCCGATGCTTCACTTCAGGTTTCATGTTTACTGTACCCCTCTGACCTTCTTATTGACGATGAAACACAGAAATTGCATCGGAATTAAATAGAAAACGTACAATGCCGACTTAAGTACAAGAAGACTGACTCTTCTTACTGTCTATGATTTGAACCATTCCTGTGACACTAGTTATAGATTCCGATCCTTCACTCCAGGTCTACTGTATCCCTTGGACCTTCTTAATGACGATGAAACACAGAAATTGCATCGGATTTACATACAAAAGGCACAATGCCGACTTAAGTACAAGAAGACTGACACATCTTACTGACTATGTTTTGAACCATTCCTGTGACACTAGCTATTGATTCCGAAGCTTCACTTCTGGTTTACTGTATCCCTTGGACCTTCTTATAGACGATGAATTACAGAAATTGCATCGCATTTAAATAGAAAGGGCACAATGTCGACGTAAGTACAAGAAGGCTGACTCTTCTTACTGACTATGTTTTGAACCATTCCTGTGACACTAGTTATAGATTCCGATGCTTCACTCCAGGTTTACTATATCCCTTGGACCTTCTTATTGACGATGAAACACAGAAATTGCAACGGAATTATATAGAAAAGGCACTATGCTGACTTAAGTACAAGAACACTGACTCTTCTTACTGACTATGATTTGAACCATTCCATTGACACTAGTTATAGATTCCGATGCTTCACTCCATGTTTACTGTATCCCTTGGACCTTCTTATTGACGATGAAACACAGAAATTGCATCGGAATGAAATAGAAAAGGCACAATGCCGACTTAAGTATAAGAAGACTGACTCTTCTTACTGACTATGTTTTGAACCATTCCTGTTACACTAGTTATAGATCCGATGCTTCACTTCAGGTTTACTGTATACCTTGGACCTTCTTATTGACGATGAAAGACAGAAATTGCATCGGAATTAAATACAAACGGCACAATGCCGACTTAAGTACAAGAAGACTGACTCTTCCTACTGTCTATGTTTTGAAATATTCCTGTGACACTAGTTATAGATTCCGATGCTTCACTCCAGGTTTACTGTATCCCTTGGACCTTCTTATTGACGATGAAACACAGAAATTGCATCGGAATTAAATACAAAAGGCACAATGCCGACTTAAGTACAAGAAGACCAACTCTTCTTACTGACTATGTTTTGACCCATTCCTGTGACACTAGTTATGGATTCCGATGCTTCACTTCAGGTTTACTGTAACCCTCTGACCTTCTTACTGACGATGAAACACAGAAATTGCATCGGAATTAAATACAAAAGGCACAATGCCGAATTAAGTTCAAGAAGACTGACTCTTCTTACTGTCTATTTTTGAACCAGTCCTGTGACACTAGTTATAGACTCCGATGCTTCACTCCAGGTTTACTGTATCCCTTGGTCCTTCTTATTGACGATGAAACACAGAAATTGCATCGGAAATAAATAGAAAAGGCACAATGCCGACTTAAGTACAAGAAGACTGACCCTTCTTAATGACTATGTTTTTGAACCATTCCTGTGACACTAGTTATAAATTCCGATGTTACACTTCAGGTTTACTGTATCCCATGGACATTCTTACTGACGATGAAATACAGAAATTGCATCGGAATTAAATACAAAAGGCACAGTGCAGAATTAAGTACAAGGAGACCGACTCTTCTTACTGTCTATGTTTTGAACCATTCCTGTGACACTAGTTATAGATTCCGATGCTTCACTCCAGGTTTACTCTATCCCTCTGACCTTCTTATTGACGATGAAACACAGAAACTGCATCGGAATTAAATACAAAAGGCACAATGCCAACTTAAGTACAAGAAGACTGACTCATCTTACTGTCTATGTTTTGAAATATTCCATTGACACTAGTTCTAGATTCCGATGCTTCACTTCAGGTTTACTGTACCCCTCTGACCTTCTTATTGACGATGAAACACAGAAATTGCATCGGAATTAAATACAAAAGGCAAAATGCCGACTTAAGTACACGAAGACTGACACTTCTTACTGTCTATGTTTTTAACCTTTCCTGTGTCACTAGTTATAGATTCCGATGCTACACTCCAGGTTTACTGTATCCATTGGACCTTCTTATTGACGATGAGACACAGAAATTGCATCGGAATTAAATACAAAATGCACAACGCCGACTTAAGTACAAGAAGACTAACTCTTCTTACTGACTATGTTTTGAAATATTCCTGTGACACTAGTTACAGATTCCGATGCATCACTCCAGGTTTACTGTATCCCTCTGACATTCTTATTGACGATGAAACACAGAAATTGCATCGGAATTAAATACAAAAGGCACAATGCCGAATTCAGTTCAAGAAGACTGACTCTTCTTACTGTCTGATTTTGAACCACTCCTGTGACACTAGTTATAGATCCGATACTTCACTTCAGGCTTACTGTATACCTTGGACCTTCTTACTGACGATGAAACACAGAAATTGCATCGGAATTAAATACAAAAGGCACAAAGCAGAATTAAGGTCAAGAAGACTGACTCTTCTTACTGTCTATGTTTTGAACCACTCCTGTGACACTAGTTATAGATTCCGATGCTTCAAACCAGGTTTACTGTATCCCTTGTACCTTGTTATTGACGATAAAACACAGAAATTGCATCGGAATTAAATAGAAAAGGCACAATGCCGACTTAACTACAAGAAGACTGACTCTTCTTACTGACTATGCTTTGAACCATTCCATTGACACTAGTTATAGATTCCGATGCTTCACTCCATGTTTACTGTATCCCTTGGACCTTCTTATTGACGATGAAACACAGAAATTGCATCGGAATTAAATACAAAAGGCACAATGCCGACTTAAGGACAAGATGACTGACTCTTCTTACTGACTATGTTTTGAAGCATTCCTGTGACACCAGTTATAGATTCCGAAGCTTCACTTCAGGTTTATTGTATCCCTCTGACCTTCTTATTGACGATGAAACACAGAAAATGCATCGGAATTAAATACAAAAGGCACAATGTCGACGTAAGTACAAGGAGACTGACTCTTCTTACTGTCTATGTTTTTAACCATTCCTGTGACACTAGTTATAGATTCCGATGCTTCACTCCAGTTTTACTATATCCCTTGGACCTTCTTTTTGACGATGAAACACAGAAATTCCATCGGAATTAAATAGAAAAGGCACAATGCCGACTTAAGTACAAGAAGACTGACTCTTCTTACTAACTATGCTTTGAACCATTCCATTGACACTAGTTATAGATTCCGATGCTTCACTCCATGTTTACTGTATCCCTTGGACCTTCTTATTGACGATGAAACACAGAAATTGCATCGGAATTAAATACAAAATGCACAATGCCGACTTAAGGGCAAGAAGACTGACTCTTCTTACTGACTTTGCTTTGAACCATTCCTGTGACACTAGTTATAGATTCCGATGCTTCACTTCAGGTTTATTGTATCCCCCTGACCTTCTTATTGACGATGAAACACAGAAATTGCATTGGAATTAAATAAAAAGGCACAATGCCGACTTAAGTACAAGAAGACTGACTCATCTTACAGTCTATGTTTTGAAATATTCCATTGACACTAGTTATAGATTCCGATGCTTCACTCCAGGTTTACTGTATCCCTTAGACCTTGTTATTGACGATGAAACACAGAAATATCATCGGAATTAATTACAAAAGGCACAATGCCGACAAAAGGACAAGAAGGCTGACTCTTCTTACTGACTATGTTTTGAAGCATTCCTGTGACACTAGCTACAGATTCCGAAGCTTCACTTCAGGTTTACTGTATCCCTTGGACCTTCTTATTGACGATGAAACACAGAAATTGCATTGGAATTAAATACAAAAGGTACAATGCCGACTTAAGGACAAGAAGACTGACTCTTTTTACTGACTTTGTTTTGTACCATTCCTGTGACACTAGTTATAGATTCCGATGCTTCACTTCAGGTTTATTGTATCCCTCTGACCTTATTGGCGATGAAACACAGAAATTGCCGCGGAATTAAATACAAAAGGCACAATGCCGACTTAAGTACAAGTAGACTGACTCTTCTTACTGACTATGTTTGAACAATTCCTGTGACACTAGTTATAGATTCCGATGCTTCACTCCAGGTTTACTATATCCCTTGGACCTTCTTATTGACGATGAAACACAGAAATTGCATCGGAATTAAATAGAAAAGGCACAATGCCGACTTAACTACAAGAAGACTGACTCTTCTTACTGACTATGTTTTGAACCATTCCATTGACACTAGTTATAGATTCCGATGCTTCACTCCATGTTTGCTGTATCCCTTGGACCTTCTTATTGACGATGAAACACAGAAATTGCATCGGAATTAAATACAAAAGGCACAATACCGACATAAGGACAAAAAGACTGACTCTTCTTACTGATTTTGCTTTGAACCATTCCTGTGACACTAGTTATAGATTCCGATGCTTCACTTCAGGTTTATTGTATCCCTCTGACCTTCTTATTGGCGATGAAACACAGAAATTGCATCGGAATTAAATAGAAAAGGCACAATGCCGACTTAAGTACAAGAAGACTGACTCTTCTTACTGACTATATTTTGAACCATTCCTGTGACACTAGTTACAGATTCCGAAGCTTCAGTCGAGGTTTACTGTATCGGTTGGACCTTCATATTGACGATGAAACGCAAAAATTGCATCAGAATTAAATAGAAAATGCACAATGATGACTTAAGTACAATAAGACTGACTCTTCTTACTGACTATGTTTTGAACCATTCCTGTGACACTAGTTATAGATCCGATGCTTCACTTCATTTTTACTGTATACCTTGGACCTTGTTATTGACGATGAAACACAGAAATTGCATCGGAATTAAATACAAAAGGCACAAAGCAGAATTAAGGTCAAGAAGACTGACTCTACTTACTGTCTATGCTTTGAACCATTCCTGTGACACTAGTTATAGATTCCGATGCTTCACTCCAGGTTTACTGTATCCCTTGGACCTTCTTATTGACGATGAAACACAGAAATTGCATCGGAATTAATTACAAAAGGCACAATGCCGACATAAGGACAAGAAGACTGACTCTTCTTACTGACTATGTTTGAAGCATTCCTGTGCCACTAGCTATAGATTCCGAAGCTTCACTTCAGGTTTACTGTATCCCTTGGACCATCATATTGACGAAGAAACACAGAAATTGCATTGGAATTAAATTCAAAAGGCACAATGCCGACTTAAGGACAAGAAGACTGACTCTTCTTACTGACTTTGTTTTGAACCATTCCTGTGACACTAGTTATAGATTCCGATGCTTCACTTCAGGTTTATTGTATCCCTCTGACCCTCTTATTGACGATGAAACACAGAAATTGCATCGGAATTAAATAGAAAAGGCACAATGTCGACGTAAGTACAAGAAGACTGACTCTTCTTACTGTCTATGTTTTGAACCATTCCTGTGACACTAGTTATAGATTCCGATGCTTCACTCCAGGTTTACTGCATCCCTTGGACCTTCTTATTGACGATGAACTACAGAAATTGCATCAGAATTAAATACAAAATTCACAATGCCGACTTAAGTACAAGAAGACTAACTCTTCTTGCTGACTATGTTTTGAACCATTCCTGTGACACTAGTTATGGATTCCGATGCTTCACTTCAGGTTTACTGTATCCCTCTGACCTTCTTATTGACGATGAAACACAGATATCGCATCAGAATTAAATAGAAAAGGCACAATGCCGACTTAAGTACTAGAAAACAGACTCTTCTTACTGTCTATGTTTTGAACCATCCCTGTGACACTAGTTATAGATTCCGATGCTACACTCCAGTATTACTATATCCCTTGGACCTTCTAATTGAAGATGAAACACAGAAATTGCGTCGGAATTAAAAAGAAAAATCATAATGCCGACTTAAGTACAAGAAGACTGACTCCTCTTACTGACTATGTCTTGAACCATTCCATTGCCACTAGTTATAGATTCCGATGCTTCACTCCAGGTTTACTGTATCCCTTGGACCTTCTTATTGACGATGAAACACAGAAATTGCATCGGAATTAAATAGAAATGGCACAATGCCGACTTAAGTACAAAAACCTCACTCTTCTTACTGACTATGTTTTGAACCATTCCTGTGACACTAGTTATAGATCCGATGCTTCACTTCAGGCTTACTGTATACCTTTGACCTTCTTACTGACGATGAAACACAGAAATTGCATCGGAATTAAATACAAAAGGCACAAAGCAGAATTAAGGTCAAGAAGACTGACTCTTCTTACTGTCTATGTTTTGAACCCCTCCTGTGACACTAGTTATAGATTCCGATGCTTCACTGCAGTTTAACTATATCCCTTGGACCTTCTTTTTGACGATGAAACACAGAAATTGCATCGGAATTAAATAGAAAAGGCACAATGCCGACTTAAGTACAAGAAGACTGACTCTTCTTACTGACTATGCTTTGAACCATTCCATTGACACTAGTTATAGATTCCGATGCTTCACTCCATGTTTACTGTATCCCTTGGACCTTCTTATTGACGATGAAACACAGAAATTGCATCGGAATTAAGTACAAAAGGTACAATGCCGACTTAAGGACAAGAAGACTGACTCTTTTTACTGACTTTGTTTTGTACCATTCCTGTGACACTAGTTACAGATTCTGATGCTTCACTTCAGGTTTATTGTATCCCTCTGACCTTCTTAGTGGCGATGAAACACAGAAATTGCCTCGGAATTAAATACAAAAGGCACAATGCCGACTTAAGTACAAGAAGACTGACTCTTCTTACTGACTATGTTTTGAACCATTCCTGTGACACTAGTTATAGATTCCGATGCTTCACTCCAGGTTTTCTATATCCCTTGGACGTTCTTATTGACGATGAAACACAGAAATTGCATCGGAATTAAATAGAAAAGGGACAATGCCGACTTAAGTACAAGAAGACTGACTCTTCTTACTGACTATGTTTTGAACCATTCCATTGACACTAGTTATAGATTCCGATGCTTCACTCCATGTTTACTGTATCCCTTGGACCTTCTTATTGACGATGAAACACAGATATTGCATCGGAATTAAATACTAAAGGCACAATGCCGACTTAAGTACAAGAAGACTGACTCTTCTTACTGACTTTGCTTTGAACCATTCCTGTGACACTAGTTATAGATTCCGATGCTTCACTTCAGGTTTATTGTATCCCTCTGACGTTCTTATTGGCGATGAAACACAGAAATTGCATCGGAATTGAAGAGAAAAGGCACAATGCCGACTTAAGTACAAGAAGACTGACTCTTCTTACTGACTATATTTAGAACCATTCCTGTGACACTAGTTATAGATTCCGATGATTCAGTCGAGGTTTACTGTATCGGTTGGACCTTCATATTGACGATGAAACGCAGAAATTGCATCAGAATTAAATAGAAAATGCACAATGATGACTTAAGTACAAAAAGACTGACTCTTCTTACTGTCTATGTTTTGAGCCATTTCTGTGACACTAGTTATAGATTCCGATGCTTCACTCCTTGTTTACTGCATCCCTTGGACCTTCTTATTGACGATGAAACACAGAAATTGCATCGGAATTAAATAAAAAAGGCACAATGCCGACTTAAGGACAACAAGATTGACTCTTCTTACTGACTATGCTTTGAACCATTCCTGTGACACTAGTTATAGTTTCCGATGCTTCACTCCAGGTTTACTGTATCCCTTGGACCTTCTTATTGACGATGAAACACAGATATTGCATCGGAATTAATTACAAAAGGCACAATGCCGACATAAGGACAAGAAGACTGACTCTTCTTACTGACTTTGTTTTGAACCATTCCTGTGACACTAGTTATAGATTCCGATGCTTCTCTTCAGGTTTATTGTATCCCTCTGACCTTCTTATTGACGATGAAACACAGAAATTGCATCGGAATTAAATAGAAAAGGCACAATGTCGACGTAAGTACAAGAAGACTGACTCTTCTTACTGTCTATGTTTTGAACCATTCCTGTGACAATAGTTATAGATTCTGATGCTTCACTCGAGGTTTACTATATCCCTTGGACCTTCTCATTGACGATGAAACACAGAAATTGCATCGGAATTAAATAGAAAAGGCACAATGCCGACTTAAGTACAAGAAGACTGACTCTCCTTACTGACTATGTTTTAAACCATTCCATTGACACTAGTTACAGATTCCGATGCTTCACTCCAGGTTTATTGTATCCCTCTGACCTTCTTATTGACGATGAAACACAGGAATTGCATCGGAATTAAATACAAAACGCACAATGCCGACTTAAGGACAAGACGCTGTATCTTCTTACTGACTTTTCTTTGAACCATTCCTGTGACACTAGTTATAGATTCCGATGCTTCACTTCAGGTTTATTGTATCCCTCTGACCTTCTTATTGACGATGAAACACAGAAATTGCATCGGAATAAAATAGAAAAGGCACAATGCCGACATAAGTACAAGAAGACTGACTCTTCTTACTGACTATGTTTGAACCATTCCTGTGACACTAGTTATAGATTCCGATGCTTTACTCCAGGTTTACTGCATCCCTTGGACCTTCTTATTGACGATGAAACACAGAAATTGCATCGGAATTAAATACAAAAGGCACAATGGCGAGTTAAGTACAAGAAGACTATTTCTTCTTACTGACTATGTTTTGAACCATTCCTGTGACACTAGTTATGGATTCCGATGCTTCACTTCAGGTTTACTGTATCCCTCTGACCTTCTTATTGACGATGAAACACAGAAATCGCATCAGAATTAAATAGAAAAGGCACAATGCCGACTTAAGTACAAGAAGACTGACTCTTCTTACTGTCTATGATTTGAACCATCCCTGTGACACTAGTTATAGATTCCGATGCTTCACTCCAAGTTTACTGTATCCCTTGGTCCTTCTTATTGACGATGAAACACAGAAATTGCATCGGAATTAATTACAAAAGGCACAATGCCGACATAAGGACAAGAAGACTGACTCCTCTTACTGACTATGTTTTGAAGCATTCCTGTGACACTAGCTATAGATTCCGATGCTTCACTTCAGGTTTACTGTATCCCTTGGACCTTCTTATTGACGATGAAACACAGAAATTGCATCGGAATTAAATACAAAAGGTACAATGCCGACTTAAGGACAAGAAGACTGACTCTTTTTACTGACTTTGTTTTGTACCATTCCTGTGACACTAGTTATAGATTCCGATTCTTCACTTCAGGTTTATTGTATCCCTCTGACCTTCTTATTGACGATGAAACACAGAAATTGCATCGGAATTAAATACAAAAGGCACAAAGCAGAATTAAGGTCAAGAAGACTCACTCTTCTTACTGTCTATGCTTTGAACTATTCCTGTGACACTAGTTATAGATTCCGATGCTTCACTCCAGGTTTACTGTATCCCTTGGACCTTCTTATTGACGATGAAACACAGAAATTGCATCGGAATTAATTACAAAAGGCACAATGCCGACATAAGGACAAGAAGACTGACTCTTCTTACTGACTATGTTTTGAAGCATTCCTGTTCCACTAGCTATAGATTCCGAAGCTTTACTTCAGGTTTACTGTATCCCTTGGACCATCATATTGACGAAGAAACACAGAAATTGCATTGGAATTAAATTCAAAAGGCACAATGCCGACTTAAGGACAAGAAGACTGACTCTTCTTACTGACTTTGTTTTGAACCATGCCTGTGACACTAGTTATAGATCCGATGCTTCACTTCAGGTTTATTGTATCCCTCTGACCTTCTTATTGACGATGAAACACAGAAATTGCATCGGAATTAAATAGAAAAGGCACAATGTCGACGTAAGTACAAGAAGACTGACTCTTCTTACTGTCTATGTTTTGAACCATTCCTGTGACACTAGTTATAGATTCCGATGCTTCACTCCAGGTTTACTGCATCCCTTGGACCTTCTTATTGACGATGAACTACAGAAATTGCATCGGAATTAAATACAAAAGGCACAATGCCGACTTAAGTACAAGAAGACTAACTCTTCTTACTGACTATGTTTTGAACCATTTCTGTGACACTAGTTATGGATTCCGATGCTTCACTTCAGGTTTACTGTATCCCTCTGACCTTCTTATTGACGATGAAACACAGAAATCGCATCAGAATTAAATAGAAAAGGCACAATGCCGACTTAAGTACAAGAAGACTGACTCTTCTTACTGTCTATGTTTTGAACCATCCCTGTGACACTAGTTTTAGATTCCGATGCTACACTCCAGTTTTACTGTATCCCTTGGACCTTCTAATTGAAGATGAAACACAGAAATTGCATCGGAATTAAAAAGAAAAGGCACAATGCCGACTTAAGTACAAGAAGACTGACTCCTCTTACTGACTATGTCTTGAACCATTCCATTGCAACTAGTTATAGATTCCGATGCTTCACTCCAGGTTTACTGTATCCCTTGGACCTTCTTATTGACGATGAAACACAGAAATTGCATCGGAATTAAATAGAAAAGGCACAATGCCGACTTAAGTACAAAAACCTGACTCTTCTTACTGACTATGTTTTGAACCATTCCTTTGACACTAGTTATAGATCCGATGCTTCACTTCAGGCTTACTGTATACCTTGGACCTTCTTACTGACGATGAAACACAGAAATTGCATCGGAATTAATTACAAAATGCACAAAGCAGAATGAAGTTCAAGAAGACTGACTCTTCTTACTGTCTATGTTTTGAACCACTCCTGTGACACTAGTTATAGATTCCGATGCTTCACTCCAGGTTTACTGTATCCCTTGGACCTTCTTATTGACGATGAAACACAGAAATTGCATCGGAATTAATTACAAAAGCCACAATGCCGACATAAGGACAAGAAGACTGACTCTTCTTACTGACTATGTTTTGAAGCATTCCTGTGACACCAGTTATAGATTCCGAAGCTTCACTTCAGGTTTATTGTATCCCTCTGACCTTCTTATTGACGATGAAACACAGAAAATGCATCGGAAATAAATAGAAAAGGCACAATGTCGACGTAAGTACAAGAAAACTGACTCTTCTTACTGTCTATGTTTTGAACCATTCCTGTGACACTAGTTATAGATTCCGATGCTTCACTCCAGTTTTACTATATCCCTCTGACCTTCTTTTTGACGATGAAACACAGAAATTGCATCGGAATTAAATAGAAAAGGCACAATGCCGACTTAAGTACAAGAAGACTGACTCTTCTTACTGACTATGCTTTGAACCATTCCATTGACACTAGTTATAGATTCCGATGCTTCACTCCATGTTTACTGTATCCCTTGGACCTTCTTATTGACGATGAAACACAGAAATTGCATCGGAATTAAATACAAAAGGTACAATGCCGACTTAAGGACAAGAAGACTGACTCTTTTTACTGACTTTGTTTTGTACCATTCCTGTGACACTAGTTATAGATTCTGATGCTTCACTTCAGGTTTATTGTATCCCTCTGACTTTCTTATTGGCGATGAAACACAGAAATTGCCTCGGAATTAAATACAAAAGGCACAATGCCGACTTAAGTACAAGAAGACTGAATCTTCTTACTGACTATGTTTTGAACCATTCCTGTGACACTAGTTATAGATTCCGATGCTTCACTCCAGGTTTTCTATATCCCTTGGACGTTCTTATTGACGATGAAACACAGAAATTGCATCGGAATTAAATAGAAAAGGGACAATGCCGACTTAAGTACAAGCAGACTGACTCTTCTTACTGACTATGTTTTGAACCATTCCATTGACACTAGTTATAGATTCCGATGCTTCACTCCATGTTTACTGTATCCCTTGGACCTTCTTATTGACGATGAAACACAGAAATTGCATCGGAATTAAATACAAAAGGCACAATGCCGACTTAAGGACAAGAAGACTGACTCTTCTTACTGACTTTGCTTTGAACCATTACTGTGACACTAGTTATAGATTCCGATGCCTCACTTCAGGTTTATTGTATCCCTCTGACGTTCTTATTGGCGATGAAACACAGAAATTGCATCGGAATTAAATAGGAAAGGCACAATGCCGACTTAAGTACAAGAAGACTGACTCTTCTTACTGACTATATTTAGAACCATTCCTGTGACACTAGTTATAGATTCCGATGATTCAGTCGAGGTTTACTGTATCGGTTGGACCTTCATATTGACGATGAAACGCAGAAATTGCATCAGAATTAAATAGAAAATGCACAATGATGACTTAAGTACAAAAAGACTGACTCTTCTTACTGTCTATGTTTTGAGCCATTTCTGTGACACTAGTTATAGATTCCGATGCTTCACTCCTTGTTTACTGCATCCCTTGGACCTTCTTATTGACGATGAAACACAGAAATTGCATCGGAATTAAATAAAAAAGGCACAATGCCGACTTAAGGACAACAAGATTGACTCTTCTTACTGACTATGCTTTGAACCATTCCTGTGACACTAGTTATAGTTTCCGATGCTTCACTCCAGGTTTACTGTATCCCTTGGACCTTCTTATTGACGATGAAACACAGATATTGCATCGGAATTAATTACAAAAGGCACAATGCCGACATAAGGACAAGAAGACTGACTCTTCTTACTGACTTTGTTTTGAACCATTCCTGTGACACTAGTTATAGATTCCGATGCTTCTCTTCAGGTTTATTGTATCCCTCTGACCTTCTTATTGACGATGAAACACAGAAATTGCATCGGAATTAAATAGAAAAGGCACAATGTCGACGTAAGTACAAGAAGACTGACTCTTCTTACTGTCTATGTTTTGAACCATTCCTGTGACAATAGTTATAGATTCTGATGCTTCACTCGAGGTTTACTATATCCCTTGGACCTTCTCATTGACGATGAAACACAGAAATTGCATCGGAATTAAATAGAAAAGGCACAATGCCGACTTAAGTACAAGAAGACTGACTCTCCTTACTGACTATGTTTTAAACCATTCCATTGACACTAGTTACAGATTCCGATGCTTCACTCCAGGTTTATTGTATCCCTCTGACCTTCTTATTGACGATGAAACACAGGAATTGCATCGGAATTAAATACAAAACGCACAATGCCGACTTAAGGACAAGACGCTGTATCTTCTTACTGACTTTTCTTTGAACCATTCCTGTGACACTAGTTATAGATTCCGATGCTTCACTTCAGGTTTATTGTATCCCTCTGACCTTCTTATTGACGATGAAACACAGAAATTGCATCGGAATAAAATAGAAAAGGCACAATGCCGACATAAGTACAAGAAGACTGACTCTTCTTACTGACTATGTTTGAACCATTCCTGTGACACTAGTTATAGATTCCGATGCTTTACTCCAGGTTTACTGCATCCCTTGGACCTTCTTATTGACGATGAAACACAGAAATTGCATCGGAATTAAATACAAAAGGCACAATGGCGAGTTAAGTACAAGAAGACTATTTCTTCTTACTGACTATGTTTTGAACCATTCCTGTGACACTAGTTATGGATTCCGATGCTTCACTTCAGGTTTACTGTATCCCTCTGACCTTCTTATTGACGATGAAACACAGAAATCGCATCAGAATTAAATAGAAAAGGCACAATGCCGACTTAAGTACAAGAAGACTGACTCTTCTTACTGTCTATGATTTGAACCATCCCTGTGACACTAGTTATAGATTCCGATGCTTCACTCCAAGTTTACTGTATCCCTTGGTCCTTCTTATTGACGATGAAACACAGAAATTGCATCGGAATTAATTACAAAAGGCACAATGCCGACATAAGGACAAGAAGACTGACTCCTCTTACTGACTATGTTTTGAAGCATTCCTGTGACACTAGCTATAGATTCCGATGCTTCACTTCAGGTTTACTGTATCCCTTGGACCTTCTTATTGACGATGAAACACAGAAATTGCATCGGAATTAAATACAAAAGGTACAATGCCGACTTAAGGACAAGAAGACTGACTCTTTTTACTGACTTTGTTTTGTACCATTCCTGTGACACTAGTTATAGATTCCGATTCTTCACTTCAGGTTTATTGTATCCCTCTGACCTTCTTATTGACGATGAAACACAGAAATTGCATCGGAATTAAATACAAAAGGCACAAAGCAGAATTAAGGTCAAGAAGACTCACTCTTCTTACTGTCTATGCTTTGAACTATTCCTGTGACACTAGTTATAGATTCCGATGCTTCACTCCAGGTTTACTGTATCCCTTGGACCTTCTTATTGACGATGAAACACAGAAATTGCATCGGAATTAATTACAAAAGGCACAATGCCGACATAAGGACAAGAAGACTGACTCTTCTTACTGACTATGTTTTGAAGCATTCCTGTTCCACTAGCTATAGATTCCGAAGCTTTACTTCAGGTTTACTGTATCCCTTGGACCATCATATTGACGAAGAAACACAGAAATTGCATTGGAATTAAATTCAAAAGGCACAATGCCGACTTAAGGACAAGAAGACTGACTCTTCTTACTGACTTTGTTTTGAACCATGCCTGTGACACTAGTTATAGATCCGATGCTTCACTTCAGGTTTATTGTATCCCTCTGACCTTCTTATTGACGATGAAACACAGAAATTGCATCGGAATTAAATAGAAAAGGCACAATGTCGACGTAAGTACAAGAAGACTGACTCTTCTTACTGTCTATGTTTTGAACCATTCCTGTGACACTAGTTATAGATTCCGATGCTTCACTCCAGGTTTACTGCATCCCTTGGACCTTCTTATTGACGATGAACTACAGAAATTGCATCGGAATTAAATACAAAAGGCACAATGCCGACTTAAGTACAAGAAGACTAACTCTTCTTACTGACTATGTTTTGAACCATTTCTGTGACACTAGTTATGGATTCCGATGCTTCACTTCAGGTTTACTGTATCCCTCTGACCTTCTTATTGACGATGAAACACAGAAATCGCATCAGAATTAAATAGAAAAGGCACAATGCCGACTTAAGTACAAGAAGACTGACTCTTCTTACTGTCTATGTTTTGAACCATCCCTGTGACACTAGTTTTAGATTCCGATGCTACACTCCAGTTTTACTGTATCCCTTGGACCTTCTAATTGAAGATGAAACACAGAAATTGCATCGGAATTAAAAAGAAAAGGCACAATGCCGACTTAAGTACAAGAAGACTGACTCCTCTTACTGACTATGTCTTGAACCATTCCATTGCAACTAGTTATAGATTCCGATGCTTCACTCCAGGTTTACTGTATCCCTTGGACCTTCTTATTGACGATGAAACACAGAAATTGCATCGGAATTAAATAGAAAAGGCACAATGCCGACTTAAGTACAAAAACCTGACTCTTCTTACTGACTATGTTTTGAACCATTCCTTTGACACTAGTTATAGATCCGATGCTTCACTTCAGGCTTACTGTATACCTTGGACCTTCTTACTGACGATGAAACACAGAAATTGCATCGGAATTAATTACAAAATGCACAAAGCAGAATGAAGTTCAAGAAGACTGACTCTTCTTACTGTCTATGTTTTGAACCACTCCTGTGACACTAGTTATAGATTCCGATGCTTCACTCCAGGTTTACTGTATCCCTTGGACCTTCTTATTGACGATGAAACACAGAAATTGCATCGGAATTAATTACAAAAGCCACAATGCCGACATAAGGACAAGAAGACTGACTCTTCTTACTGACTATGTTTTGAAGCATTCCTGTGACACCAGTTATAGATTCCGAAGCTTCACTTCAGGTTTATTGTATCCCTCTGACCTTCTTATTGACGATGAAACACAGAAAATGCATCGGAAATAAATAGAAAAGGCACAATGTCGACGTAAGTACAAGAAAACTGACTCTTCTTACTGTCTATGTTTTGAACCATTCCTGTGACACTAGTTATAGATTCCGATGCTTCACTCCAGTTTTACTATATCCCTCTGACCTTCTTTTTGACGATGAAACACAGAAATTGCATCGGAATTAAATAGAAAAGGCACAATGCCGACTTAAGTACAAGAAGACTGACTCTTCTTACTGACTATGCTTTGAACCATTCCATTGACACTAGTTATAGATTCCGATGCTTCACTCCATGTTTACTGTATCCCTTGGACCTTCTTATTGACGATGAAACACAGAAATTGCATCGGAATTAAATACAAAAGGTACAATGCCGACTTAAGGACAAGAAGACTGACTCTTTTTACTGACTTTGTTTTGTACCATTCCTGTGACACTAGTTATAGATTCTGATGCTTCACTTCAGGTTTATTGTATCCCTCTGACTTTCTTATTGGCGATGAAACACAGAAATTGCCTCGGAATTAAATACAAAAGGCACAATGCCGACTTAAGTACAAGAAGACTGAATCTTCTTACTGACTATGTTTTGAACCATTCCTGTGACACTAGTTATAGATTCCGATGCTTCACTCCAGGTTTTCTATATCCCTTGGACGTTCTTATTGACGATGAAACACAGAAATTGCATCGGAATTAAATAGAAAAGGGACAATGCCGACTTAAGTACAAGCAGACTGACTCTTCTTACTGACTATGTTTTGAACCATTCCATTGACACTAGTTATAGATTCCGATGCTTCACTCCATGTTTACTGTATCCCTTGGACCTTCTTATTGACGATGAAACACAGAAATTGCATCGGAATTAAATACAAAAGGCACAATGCCGACTTAAGGACAAGAAGACTGACTCTTCTTACTGACTTTGCTTTGAACCATTACTGTGACACTAGTTATAGATTCCGATGCCTCACTTCAGGTTTATTGTATCCCTCTGACGTTCTTATTGGCGATGAAACACAGAAATTGCATCGGAATTAAATAGGAAAGGCACAATGCCGACTTAAGTACAAGAAGACTGACTCTTCTTACTGACTATATTTAGAACCATTCCTGTGACACTAGTTATAGATTCCGATGATTCAGTCGAGGTTTACTGTATCGGTTGGACCTTCATATTGACGATGAAACGCAGAAATTGCATCAGAATTAAATAGAAAATGCACAATGATGACTTAAGTACAAAAAGACTGACTCTTCTTACTGTCTATGTTTTGAGCCATTTCTGTGACACTAGTTATAGATTCCGATGCTTCACTCCTTGTTTACTGCATCCCTTGGACCTTCTTATTGACGATGAAACACAGAAATTGCATCGGAATTAAATAAAAAAGGCACAATGCCGACTTAAGGACAACAAGATTGACTCTTCTTACTGACTATGCTTTGAACCATTCCTGTGACACTAGTTATAGTTTCCGATGCTTCACTCCAGGTTTACTGTATCCCTTGGACCTTCTTATTGACGATGAAACACAGATATTGCATCGGAATTAATTACAAAAGGCACAATGCCGACATAAGGACAAGAAGACTGACTCTTCTTACTGACTAGGTTTTGAAGCATTCCTGTGACACTAGCTATAAATTCCGAAGCTTCACTTCAGGTTTACTGTATCCCTTTGACCTTCTTATTGACGATGAAACACAGAAATTGCATCGGAATTAAATACAAAAGGCACAATGCCGACTTAAGGACAAGAAGACTGACTCTTCTTACTGACTTTGTTTTGAACCATTCCTGTGACACTAGTTATAGATTCCGAAGCTTCACTTCAGGTTTATTGTATCCCTCTGACCTTCTTATTGACGATGAAACACAGAAAATGCATCGGAAATAAATAGAAAAGGCACAATGTCGACGTAAGTACAAGAAAACTGACTCTTCTTACTGTCTATGTTTTGAACCATTCCTGTGACACTAGTTATAGATTCCGATGCTTCACTCCAGTTTTACTATATCCCTCTGACCTTCTTTTTGACGATGAAACACAGAAATTGCATCGGAATTAAATAGAAAAGGCACAATGCCGACTTAAGTACAAGAAGACTGACTCTTCTTACTGACTATGCTTTGAACCATTCCATTGACACTAGTTATAGATTCCGATGCTTCACTCCATGTTTACTGTATCCCTTGGACCTTCTTATTGACGATGAAACACAGAAATTGCATCGGAATTAAATACAAAAGGTACAATGCCGACTTAAGGACAAGAAGACTGACTCTTTTTACTGACTTTGTTTTGTACCATTCCTGTGACACTAGTTATAGATTCTGATGCTTCACTTCAGGTTTATTGTATCCCTCTGACTTTCTTATTGGCGATGAAACACAGAAATTGCCTCGGAATTAAATACAAAAGGCACAATGCCGACTTAAGTACAAGAAGACTGAATCTTCTTACTGACTATGTTTTGAACCATTCCTGTGACACTAGTTATAGATTCCGATGCTTCACTCCAGGTTTTCTATATCCCTTGGACGTTCTTATTGACGATGAAACACAGAAATTGCATCGGAATTAAATAGAAAAGGGACAATGCCGACTTAAGTACAAGCAGACTGACTCTTCTTACTGACTATGTTTTGAACCATTCCATTGACACTAGTTATAGATTCCGATGCTTCACTCCATGTTTACTGTATCCCTTGGACCTTCTTATTGACGATGAAACACAGAAATTGCATCGGAATTAAATACAAAAGGCACAATGCCGACTTAAGGACAAGAAGACTGACTCTTCTTACTGACTTTGCTTTGAACCATTACTGTGACACTAGTTATAGATTCCGATGCCTCACTTCAGGTTTATTGTATCCCTCTGACGTTCTTATTGGCGATGAAACACAGAAATTGCATCGGAATTAAATAGGAAAGGCACAATGCCGACTTAAGTACAAGAAGACTGACTCTTCTTACTGACTATATTTAGAACCATTCCTGTGACACTAGTTATAGATTCCGATGATTCAGTCGAGGTTTACTGTATCGGTTGGACCTTCATATTGACGATGAAACGCAGAAATTGCATCAGAATTAAATAGAAAATGCACAATGATGACTTAAGTACAAAAAGACTGACTCTTCTTACTGTCTATGTTTTGAGCCATTTCTGTGACACTAGTTATAGATTCCGATGCTTCACTCCTTGTTTACTGCATCCCTTGGACCTTCTTATTGACGATGAAACACAGAAATTGCATCGGAATTAAATAAAAAAGGCACAATGCCGACTTAAGGACAACAAGATTGACTCTTCTTACTGACTATGCTTTGAACCATTCCTGTGACACTAGTTATAGTTTCCGATGCTTCACTCCAGGTTTACTGTATCCCTTGGACCTTCTTATTGACGATGAAACACAGATATTGCATCGGAATTAATTACAAAAGGCACAATGCCGACATAAGGACAAGAAGACTGACTCTTCTTACTGACTAGGTTTTGAAGCATTCCTGTGACACTAGCTATAAATTCCGAAGCTTCACTTCAGGTTTACTGTATCCCTTTGACCTTCTTATTGACGATGAAACACAGAAATTGCATCGGAATTAAATACAAAAGGCACAATGCCGACTTAAGGACAAGAAGACTGACTCTTCTTACTGACTTTGTTTTGAACCATTCCTGTGACACTAGTTATAGATTCCGATGCTTCTCTTCAGGTTTATTGTATCCCTCTGACCTTCTTATTGACGATGAAACACAGAAATTGCATCGGAATTAAATAGAAAAGGCACAATGTCGACGTAAGTACAAGAAGACTGACTCTTCTTGCTGTCTATGTTTTGAACCATTCCTGTGACACTAGTTATAGATTCCGATGCTTCACTCGAGGTTTACTATATCCCTTGGACCTTCTCATTGACGATGAAACACAGAAATTGCATCGGAATTAAATAGAAAAGGCACAATGCCGACTTAAGTACAAGAAGACTGACTCTCCTTACTGGCTATGTTTTAAACCATTCCATTGACACTAGTTACAGATTCCGATGCTTCACTCCAGGTTTATTGTATCCCTCTGACCTTCTTATTGACGATGAAACACAGGAATTGCATCGGAATTAAATACAAAACGCACAATGCCGACTTAAGGACAAGACGCTGTATCTTCTTACTGACTTTTCTTTGAACCATTCCTGTGACACTAGTTATAGATTCCGATGCTTCACTTCAGGTTTATTGTATCCCTCTGACCTTCTTATTGACGATGAAACACAGAAATTGCATCGGAATAAAATAGAAAAGGCACAATGCCGACATAAGTACAAGAAGACTGACTCTTCTTACTGACTATGTTTGAACCATTCCTGTGACACTAGTTATAGATTCCGATGCTTCACTCCAGGTTTACTGCATCCCTTGGACCTTCTTATTGACGATGAACTACAGAAATTGCATCGGAATTAAATACAAAAGGCACAATGGCGACTTAAGTACAAGAAGACTAACTCTTCTTTCTGACTATGTTTTGAACCATTCCTGTGACACTAGTTATGGATTCCGATGCTTCACTTCAGGTTTACTGTATCCCTCTGACCTTCTTATTGACGATGAAACACAGAAATCGCATAAGAATTAAATAGAAAAGGCACAATGCCGACTTAAGTACAAGAAGACTGACTCTTCTTACTGTCTATGATTTGAACCATCCCTGTGACACTAGTTATAGATTCCGATGCTTCACTCCAAGTTTACTGTATCCCTTGGTCCTTCTTATTGACGATGAAACACAGAAATTGCATCGGAATTAATTACAAAAGGCACAATGCCGACATAAGGACAAGAAGACTGACTCCTCTTACTGACTATGTTTTGAAGCATTCCTGTGACACTAGCTATAGATTCCGAAGCTTCACTTCAGGTTTACTGTATCCCTTGGACCTTCTTATTGACGATGAAACACAGAAATTGCATCGGAATTAAATACAAAAGGTACAATGCCGACTTAAGGACAAGAAGACTGACTCTTTTTACTGACTTTGTTTTGTACCATTCCTGTGACACTAGTTATAGATTCCGATTCTTCACTTCAGGTTTATTGTATCCCTCTGACCTTCTTATTGGCGATGAAACACAGAAATTGCATCGGAATTAAATAGAAAAGGCACAATGCCGACTTAAGTACAAGAAGACTGACTCTTCTTACTGACTATGTTTTGAACCATTCCATTGACACTAGTTATAGATTCCGATGCTTCACTTCAGGTTTATTGTATCCCTCTGACCTTCTTATTGGCGATGAAACACAGAAATTGCATAAGAATTAAATAGAAAAGGCACAATGCCGACTTAAGTACAAGAAGACTGACTCTTCTTACTGACTATATTTTGAACCATTCCTGTGACACTAGTTATAGATTCCGATGCTTCAGTCGAGGTTCACTGTATCGGTTGGACCTTCATATTGACGATGAAACGCAGAAATTGCATCAGAATTAAATAGAAAATGCACAATGATGACTTAAGTACAATAAGACTGACTCTTCTTACTGACTATGTTTTGAACCATTCCTGTGACACTAGTTATAGATCCGATGCTTCACTTCATTTTTACATTATACCTTGGACCTTCTTATTGACGATGAAACAAAGAAATTGCATCGGAATTAAATACAAAAGCCACAAAGCAGAATTAAGGTCAAGAAGACTCACTCTTCTTACTGTCTATGCTTTGAACCATTCCTGTGACACTAGTTATAGATTCCGATGCTTCACTCGAGGTTTACTGTATCCCTTGGACCTTCTTATTGACGATGAAACACAGAAATTGCATCGGAATTAAATAGAAAAGGCACAATGCCGACTTAAGTACAAAAACCTGACTCTTCTTACTGACTATGTTTTGAACCATTCCTTTGACACTAGTTATAGATCCGATGCTTCACTTCAGGCTTACTGTATACCTTGGACCTTCTTACTGACGATGAAACACAGAAATTGCATCGGAATTAATTACAAAATGCACAAAGCAGAATTAAGTTCAAGAAGACTGACTCTTCTTACTGTCTATGTTTTGAACCACTCCTGTGACACTAGTTATAGATTCCGATGCTTCACTCCAGGTTTACTGTATCCCTTGGACCTTCTTATTGACGATGAAACACAGAAATTGCATCGGAATTAATTACAAAAGCCACAATGCCGACATAAGGACAAGAAGACTGACTCTTCTTACTGACTATGTTTTGAAGCATTCCTGTGACACCAGTTATAGATTCCGAAGCTTCACTTCAGGTTTATTGTATCCCTCTGACCTTCTTATTGACGATGAAACACAGAAAATGCATCGGAATTAAATAGAAAAGGCACAATGTCGACGTAAGTACAAGAAGACTGACTCTTCTTACTGACTATGTTTTGAAGCATTCCTGTGACACCAGTTATAGATTCCGAAGCTTCACTTCAGGTTTATTGTATCCCTCTGACCTTCTTATTGACGATGAAACACAGAAATCGCATCAGAATTAAATAGAAAAGGCACAATGCCGACTTAAGTACAAGAAGACTGACTCTTCTTACTGTCTATGATTTGAACCATCCCTGTGACACTAGTTATAGATTCCGATGCTTCACTCCAAGTTTACTGTATCCCTTGGTCCTTCTTATTGACGATGTAACACAGAAATTGCATCGGAATTAATTACAAAAGGCACAATGCCGAAATAAGCACAAGAAGACTGACTCTTCTTACTGACTATGTTTTGAAGCATTCCTGTGACACTAACTATAGATTCCGAAGCTTCACTTCAGGTTTACTGTATCCCTTGGACCTTCTTATTGACGATGAAACACAGAAATTGCATCGGAATTAAATACAAAAGGTACAATGCCGACTTAAGGACAAGAAGACTGACTCTTTTTACTGACTTTGTTTTGTACCATTCCTGTGACACTAGTTATAGATTCCGATTCTTCACTTCAGGTTTATTGTATCCCTCTGACCTTCTTATTGGCGATGAAACACAGAAATTGCCTCGGAATTAAATACAAAAGCACAATGCCGACTTAAGTACAAGAAGACAGACTCTTCTTACTGACTATGTTTTGAACAATTCCTGTGACACTAGTTATAGATTCCGATGCTTCACTCCAAGTTTACTATATCCCTTGGACCTTCGTATTGACGATGAAACACAGAAATTGCATCGGAATTAAATAGAAAAGGCACAATGCCGACTTAAGTACAAGAAGACTGACTCTTCTTACTGACTATGTTTTGAACCATTCCATTGGCACTAGTTATAGATTCCGATGCTTCACTCCATGTTAACTGTATCCCTTGGACCTTCTTATTGACGATGAAACACAGATATTGCATCGGAATTAAATAGAAAAGGCACAATGCCGACATAAGGACAAGAAGACTGACTCTTCTTACTGACTTTGCTTTGAACCATTCCTGTGACACTAGTTATAGATTCCGATGCTTCACTTCAGGTTTATTGTATCCCTCTGACCTTCTTATTGGCGATGAAACACAGAAATTGCATAAGAATTAAATAGAAAAGGCACAATGCCGACTTAAGTACAAGAAGACTGACTCTTCTTACTGACTATTTTTTTAACCATTCCTGTGACACTAGTTATAGATTCCGATGCTTCAGTCGAGGTTCACTGTATCGGTTGGACCTTCATATTGACGATGAAACGCAGAAATTGCATCAGAATTAAATAGAAAATGCACAATGATGACTTAAGTACAATAAGACTGACTCTTCTTACTGACTATGTTTTGAACCATTCCTGTGACACTAGTTATAGATCCGATGCTTCACTTCATTTTTACTTTATACCTTGGACCTTCTTATTGACGATGAAACACAGAAAATGCATCGGAATAAAATACAAAAGGCACAAAGCAGAATTAAGGTCAAGAAGACTCACTCTTCTTACTGTCTATGCTTTGAACCATTCCTGTGACACTAGTTATAGATTCCGATGCTTCACTCCATGTTTACTGTATCCCTTGGACCATCTTATTGACGATGAAACACAGAAATTGCATCGGAATTATTTACAAAACGAACAATGCCGACATAAGGACAAGAAGACTGACTCTTCTTACTGACTATGTTTTGAAGCATTCCTGTGCCACTAGCTATAAAATCCGAAGCTTTACTTCAGGTTTACTGTATCCCTTGGACCATCATATTGACGAAGAAACACAGAAATTGCATTGGAATTAAATTCAAAAGGCACAATGCCGACTTAAGGACAAGAAGACTGACTCTTCTTACTGACTTTGTTTTGAACCATTCCTGTGACACTAGTTATAGATTCCGATGCTTCACTTCAGGTTTATTGTATCCCTCTGACCTTCTTATTGACGATGAAACACAGAAATTGCAACGGAATTAAATAGAAAAGGCACAATGCCGACTTAAGTACAAGAAGACTGACTCTTCTTACTGTCTATGTTTTGAACCATCCCTGTGACACTAGTTATAGATTCCGATGCTACACTCCAGTTTTACTGTATCCCTTGGACCTTCTAATTGAAGATGAAACACAGAAATTGCATCGGAATTAAAAAGAAAAGGCACAATGCCAACTTAAGTACAAGAAGACTGACTCCTCTTACTGACTATGTCTTGAACCATTCCATTGCCACTAGTTATAGATTCCGATGCTTCACTCCAGGTTTACTGTATCCCTTGGACCTTCTTATTGACGATGAAACACAGAAATTGCATCGGAATTAAATAGAAAAGGCACAATGCCGACTTAAGTACAAAAACCTGACTCTTCTTACTGACTATGTTTTGAACCATTCCTGTGACACTAGTTATAGACCGATGCTTCACTTCAGGCTTACTGTATACCTTGGACCTTCTTACTGACGATGAAACACAGAAATTGCATCGGAATTAATTACAAAATGCACAAAGCAGAATTAAGTTCAAGAAGACTGACTCTTCTTACTGTCTATGGTTTGAACCACTCCTGTGACACTAGTTATAGATTCCGATGCTTCACTCCAGGTTTACTGTATCCCTTGGACCTTCTTATTGACGATGAAACACAGAAATTGCATCGGAATTAATTACAAAAGCCAAAATGCCGACATAAGGACAAGAAGACTGACTCTTCTTACTGGCTATGTTTTGAAGCATTCCTGTGACACCAGTTATAGATTCCGAAGCTTCACTTCAGGTTTATTGTATCCCTCTGACCTTCTTATTGACGATGAAACACAGAAAATGCATCGGAATTAAATAGAAAAGGCACAATGTCGACGTAAGTACAAGAAGACTGACTCTTCTTACTGTCTATGTTTTGAACCGTTCCTGTGACACTAGTTATAGATTCCGATGCTTCACTCCAGTTTTACTATATCCCTCTGACCTTCTTTTTGACGATGAAACACAGAAATTACATCGGAATTAAATAGAAAAGGCACAATGCCGACTTAAGTACAAGAAGCCTGACTCTTCTTACTGAATATGCTTTGAACCATTCCATTGACACTAGTTATAGATTCCGATGCTTCACTCCATGTTTACTGTATCCCTTGGACCTTCTTATTGACGATGAAACACAGAAATTGCATCGGAATTAAATACAAAAGGTACAATGCCGACTTAAGGACAAGAAGAGTAACTCTTTTTACTGACTTTGTTTTGTACCATTCCTGTGACACTAGTTATAGATTCCGACGCTTCACTTCAGGTTTATTGTATCCCTCTGACCTTCTTATTGGCGATGAAACACAGAAATTGCCTCGGAATTAAATACAAAAGGCACAATGCCGACTTAAGTACAAGAAGACTGACTCTTCTTACTGACTATGTTTTGAACCATTCCTGTGACACTAGTTATAGATTCCGATGCTTCACTCCAGGTTTACTATATCCCTTGGACCTTCGTATTGACGATGAAACACAGAAATTGCATCGGAATTAAACAGAAAATGGACAATGCCGACTTAAGTACAAAAAGACTGACTCTTCTTACTGACTATGCTTTGAACCATTCCATTGACACTAGTTATAGATCCCGATGCTTCACTCCATGTTTACTGTATCCCTTGGACCTTCTTATTGACGATGAAACACAGAAATTGCCTCGGAATTAAATACAAAAGGCACAATGCCGACTTAAGTACAAGAAGACTGACTCTTCTTACTGACTATGTTTTGAACCATTCCTGTGACACTAGTTATAGATTCCGATGCTTCACTCCAGGTTTTCTATATCCCTTGGACGTTCTTATTGACGATGAAACACAGAAATTGCATCGGAATTAAATAGAAAAGGGACAATGCCGACTTAAGTACAAGAAGACTGACTCTTCTTACTGACTATGTTTTGAACCATTCCATTGACACTAGTTATAGATTCCGATGCTTCACTCCATGTTTACTGTATCCCTTGGACCTTCTTATTGACGATGAAACACAGAAATTGCATCGGAATTAAATACAAAAGGCACAATGCCGACTTAAGGACAAGAAGACTGACTCTTCTTACTGACTTTGCTTTGAACCATTCCTGTGACACTAGTTATAGATTCCGATGCTTCACTTCAGGTTTATTGTATCCCTCTGACGTTCTTATTGGCGATGAAACACAGAAATTGCATCGGAATTAAATAGAAAAGGCACAATGCCGACTTAAGTACAAGAAGACTGACTCTTCTTAATGACTATATTTAGAACCATTCCTGTGACACTAGTTATAGATTCCGATGATTCAGTCGAGGTTTACTGTATCGGTTGGACCTTCATATTGACGATGAAACGCAGAAATTGCATCAGAATTAAATAGAAAATGCACAATGATGACTTAAGTACAAAAAGACTGACTCTTCTTACTGTCTATGTTTTGAGCCATTTCTGTGACACTAGTTATAGATTCCGATGCTTCACTCCTTGTTTACTGCATCCCTTGGACCTTCTTATTGACGATGAAACACAGAAATTGCATCGGAATTAAATAAAAAAGGCACAATGCCGACTTAAGGACAACAAGATTGACTCTTCTTACTGACTATGCTTTGAACCATTCCTGTGACACTAGTTACAGTTTCCGATGCTTCACTCCAGGTTTACTGTATCCCTTGGACCTTCTTATTGACGATGAAACACAGATATTGCATCGGAATTAATTACAAAAGGCACAATGCCGACATAAGGACAAGAAGACTGACTCTTCTTACTGACTAGGTTTTGAAGCATTCCTGTGACACTAGCTATAGATTCCGAAGCTTCACTTCAGGTTTACTGTATCCCTTGGACCTTCTTATTGACGATGAAACACAGAAATTGCATCGGAATTAAATACAAAAGGCACAATGCCGACTTAAGGACAAGAAGACTGACTCTTCTTACTGACTTTGTTTTGAACCATTCCTGTGACACTAGTTATACATTCCGATGCTTCTCTTCAGGTTTATTGTATCCCTCTGACCTTCTTATTGACGATGAAACACAGAAATTGCATCGGAATTAAATAGAAAAGGCACAATGTCGACGTAAGTACAAGCAGACTGACTCTTCTTGCTGTCTATGTTTTGAACCATTCCTGTGACACTAGTTATAGATTCCGATGCTTCACTCGAGGTTTACTATATCCCTTGGACCTTCTCATTGACGATGAAACACAGAAATTGCATCGGAATTAAATAGAAAAGGCACAATGCCGACTTAAGTACAAGAAGACTGACTCTCCTTACTGACTATGCTTTAAACCATTCCATTGACACTAGTTACAGATTCCGATGCTTCGCTCCAGGTTTATTGTATCCCTCTGACCTTCTTATTGACGATGAAACACAGGAATTGCATCGGAATTAAATACAAAACGCACAATGCCGACTTAAGGACAAGACGCTGTATCTTCTTACTGACTTTTCTTTGAACCATTCCTGTGACACTAGTTATAGATTCCGATGCTTCACTTCAGGTTTATTGTATCCCTCTGACCTTCTTATTGACGATGAAACACAGAAATTGCATCGGAATAAAATAGAAAAGGCACAATGCCGACATAAGTACAAGAAGACTGACTCTTCTTACTGACTATGTTTGAACCATTCCTGTGACACTAGTTATAGATTCCGATGCTTCACTCCAGGTTTACTGCATCCCTTGGACCTTCTTATTGACGATGAACTACAGAAATTGCATCGGAATTAAATACAAAAGGCACAATGGCGACTTAAGTACAAGAAGACTAACTCTTCTTACTGACTATGTTTTGAACCATTCCTGTGACACTAGTTATGGATTCCGATGCTTCACTTCAGGTTTAGTGTATCCCTCTGACCTTCTTATTGACGATGAAACACAGAAATCGCATCAGAATTAAATAGAAAAGGCACAATGCCGACTTAAGTACAAGAAGACTGACTCTTCTTACTGTCTATGATTTGAACCATCCCTGTGACACTAGTTATAGATTCCGATGCTACACTCCAAGTTTACTGTATCCCATGGTCCTTCTTATTGACGATGAAACACAGAAATTGCATCGGAATTAATTACAAAAGGCACAATGCCGACATAAGGACAAGAAGACTGACTCCTCTTACTGACTATGTTTTGAAGCATTCCTGTGACACTAGCTATAGATTCCGAAGCTTCACTTCAGGTTTACTGGATCCCTTGGACCTTCTTATTGACGATGAAACACAGAAATTGCATCGGAATTAAATACAAAAGGTACAATGCCGACTTAAGGACAAGAAGACTAACTCTTTTTACTGACTTTGTTTTGTACCATTCCTGTGACACTAGTTATAGATTCCGACGCTTCACTTCAGGTTTATTGTATCCCTCTGACCTTCTTATTGGCGATGAAACACAGAAATTGCCTCGGAATTAAATACAAAAGCCACAATGCCGACATAAGGACAAGAAGACTGACTCTTCTTACTGACTATGTTTTGAAGCATTCCTGTGACACCAGTTCTAGATTCCGAAGCTTCACTTCAGGTTTATTGTATCCCTCTGACCTTCTTATTGACGATGAAACACAGAAATCGCATCAGAATTAAAAAGAAAAGGCACAATGCCGACTTAAGTACAAGAAGACTGACTCTTCTTACTGTCTATGATTTGAACCATCCCTGTGACACTAGTTATAGATTCCGATGCTTCACTCCAAGTTTACTGTATCCCTTGGTCCTTCTTATTGACGATGTAACACAGAAATTGCATCGGAATTAATTACAAAAGGCACAATGCCGAAATAAGCACAAGAAGACTGACTCTTCTTACTGACTATGTTTTGAAGCATTCCTGTGACACTAGCTATAGATTCCGAAGCTTCACTTCAGGTTTACTGTATCCCTTGGACCTTCTTATTGACGATGAAACACAGAAATTGCATCGGAATTAAATACAAAAGGTACAATGCCGACTTAAGGACAAGAAGACTGACTCTTTTTACTGACTTTGCTTTGTACCATTCCTGTGACACTATTTATAGATTCCGATTCTTCACTTCAGGTTTATTGTATCCCTCTGACCTTCTTATTGGCGATGAAACACAGACATTGCCTCGGAATTAAATACAAAAGGCACAATGCCGACATAAGTACAAGAAGACAGACTCTTCTTACTGACTATGTTTTGAACAATTCCTGTGACACTAGTTATAGATTCCGATGCTTCACTCCAAGTTTACTATATCCCTTGGACCTTCGTATTGACGATGAAACACAGAAATTGCATCGGAATTAAATAGAAAAGGCACAATGCCGACTTAAGTACAAGAAGACTGACTCTTCTTACTGACTATGTTTTGAACCATTCCATTGACACTAGTTATAGATTCCAATGCTTCACTCCATGTTAACTGTATCCCTTGGACCTTCTTATTGACGATGAAACACAGAAATTGCATCGGAATTAAATAGAAAAGGCACAATGCCGACATAAGGACAAGAAGACTGACTCTTCTTACTGACTTTGCTTTGAACCATTCCTGTGACACTAGTTATAGATTCCGATGCTTCACTTCAGGTTTATTGTATCCCTCTGACCTTATTATTGGCGATGAAACACAGAAATTGCATAAGAATTAAATAGAAAAGGCACAATGCCGACTTAAGTACAAGAAGACTGACTCTTCTTACTGACTATATTTTGAACCATTCCTGTGACACTAGTTATAGATTCCGATGCTTCAGTCGAGGTTCACTGTATCGGTTGGACCTTCATATTGACGATGAAACGCAGAAATTGCATCAGAATTAAATAGAAAATGCACAATGATGACTTAAGTACAATAAGACTGACTCTTCTTACTGACTATGTTTTGAACCATTCCTGTGACACTAGTTATAGATCCGATGCTTCACTTCATTTTTACTTTATACCTTGGACCTTCTTATTGACGATGAAACACAGAAAATGCATCGGAATTAAATACAAAAGGCACAAAGCAGAATTAAGGTCAAGAAGACTCACTCTTCTTACTGTCTATGCTTTGAACCATTCCTGTGACACTAGTTATAGATTCCGATGCTTCACTCCATGTTTACTGTATCCCTTGGACCTTCTTATTGACGATGAAACACAGAAATTGCATCGGAATTATTTACAAAACGAACAATGCCGACATAAGGACAAGAAGACTGACTCTTCTTACTGACTATGTTTTGAAGCATTCCTGTGCCACTAGCTATAAAATCCGAAGCTTTACTTCAGGTTTACCGTATCCCTTGGACCATCATATTGACGAAGAAACACAGAAATTGCATTGGAATTAAATTCAAAAGGCACAATGCCGACTTAAGGACAAGAAGACTGACTCTTCTTACTGACTTTGTTTTGAACCATTCCTGTGACACTAGTTATAGATTCCGATGCTTCACTTCAGGTTAATTGTATCCCTCTGACCTTCTTATTGACGACGAAACACACAAATTGCATCGGAATTAAATAGAAAAGGCACAATGCCGACTTAAGTACAAGAAGACTGACTCTTCTTACTGTCTATGTTTTGAACCATCCCTGTGACACTAGTTATAGATTCCGATGCTACACTCCAGTTTTACTGTATCCCTTGGACCTTCTAATTGAAGATGAAACACAGAAATTGCATCGGAATTAAAAAGAAAAGGCACAATGCCGACTTAAGTACAAGAAGACTGACTCCTCTTACTGACTATGTCTTGAACCATTCCATTGCCACTAGTTATAGATTCCGATGCTTCACTCCAGGTTTACTGTATCCCTTGGAACTTCTTATTGACGATGAAACACAGAAATTGCATCGGAATTAAATAGAAAAGGCACAATGCCGACTTAAGTACAAAAACCTGACTCTTCTTACTGACTATGTTTTGAACCATTCCTGTGACACTAGTTATAGACCGATGCTTCACTTCAGGCTTACTGTATACCTTGGACCTTCTTACTGACGATGAAACACAGAAAATGCATCGGAATTAATTACAAAATGCACAAAGCAGAATTAAGTTCAAGAAGACTGACTCTTCTTACTGTCTATGGTTTGAACCACTCCTGTGACACTAGTTATAGATTGCGATGCTTCACTCCAGGTTTACTGTATCCCTTGGACCTTCTTATTGACGATGAAACACAGAAATTGCATCGGAATTAATTACAAAAGCCACAATGCCGACATAAGGACAAGAAGACTGACTCTTCTTACTGGCTATGTTTTGAAGCATTCCTGTGACACCAGTTATAGATTCCGAAGCTTCACTTCAGGTTTATTGTATCCCTCTGACCTTCTTATTGACGATGAAACACAGAAAATGCATCGGAATTAAATAGAAAAGGCACAATGTCGACGTAAGTACAAGAAGACTGACTCTTCTTACTGTCTATGTTTTGAACCGTTCCTGTGACACTAGTTATAGATTCCGATGCTTCACTCCAGTATTACTATATCCCTCTGACCTTCTTTTTGACGATGAAACACAGAAATTGCATCGGAATTAAATAGAAAAGGCACAATGCCGACTTAAGTACAAGAAGACTGACTCTTCTTACTGAATATGCTTTGAACCATTCCATTGACACTAGTTATAGATTCCGATGCTTCACTCCATGTTTACTGTATCCCTTGGACCGTCTTATTGACGATGAAACACAGAAATTGCATCGGAATTAAATACAAAAGGTACAATGCCGACTTAAGGACAAGAAGAGTAACTCTTTTTACTGACTTTGTTTTGTACCATTCCTGTGACACTAGTTATAGATTCCGACGCTTCACTTCAGGTTTATTGTATACCTCTGACCTTCTTATTGGCGATGAAACACAGAAATTGCCTCGGAATTAAATACAAAAGGCACAATGCCGACTTAAGTACAAGAAGACTGACTCTTCTTACTGACTATGTTTTGAACCATTCCTGTGACACTAGTTATAGATTCCGATGCTTCACTCCAGGTTTACTATATCCCTTGGACCTTCGTATTGACGATGAAACACAGAACTTGCATCGGAATTAAACAGAAAATGGACAATGCCGACTTAAGTACAAAAAGACTGACTCTTCTTACTGACTATGCTTTGAACCATTCCATTGACACTAGTTATAGATCCCGATACTTCACTCCATGTTTACTGTATCCCTTGGACCTTCTTATTGACGATGAAACACAGAAATTGCCTCGGAATTAAATACAAAAGGCACAATGCCGACTTAAGTACAAGAAGACTGACTCTTCTTACTGACTATGTTTTGAACCATTCCTATGACACTAGTTATAGATTCCGATGCTTCACTCCAGGTTTTCTATATCCCTTGGACGTTCTTATTGACGATGAAACACAGAAATTGCATCGGAATTAAATAGAAAAGGCACAATGCCGACTTAAGTACAAGAAGACTGACTCTTCTTACTGACTATATTTAGAACCATTCCTGTGACACTAGTTATAGATTCCGATGATTCAGTCGAGGTTTACTGTATCGGTTGGACCTTCATATTGACGATGAAACGCAGAAATTGCATCAGAATTAAATAGAAAATGCACAATGATGACTTAAGTACAAAAAGACTGACTCTTCTTACTGTCTATGTTTTGAGCCATTTCTGTGACACTAGTTATAGATTCCGATGCTTCACTCCTTGTTTACTGCATCCCTTGGACCTTCTTATTGACGATGAAACACAGAAATTGCATCGGAATTAAATAAAAAAGGCACAATGCCGACTTGAGGACAACAAGATTGACTCTTCTTACTGACTATGCTTTGAACCATTCCTGTGACACTAGGTATAGTTTCCGATGCTTCACTCCAGGTTTACTGTATCCCTTGGACCTTCTTATTGACGATGAAACACAGATATTGCATCGGAATTAATTACAAAAGGCACAATGCCGACATAAGGACAAGAAGACTGACTCTTCTTACTGACTAGGTTTTGAAGCATTCCTGTGACACTAGCTATAGATTCCGAAGCTTCACTTCAGGTTTACTGTATCCCTTGGACCTTCTTATTGACGATGAAACACAGAAATTGCATCGGAATTAAATACAAAAGGCACAATGCCGACTTAAGGACAAGAAGACTGACTCTTCTTACTGACTTTGTTTTGAACCATTCCTGTGACACTAGTTATACATTCCGATGCTTCTCTTCAGGTTTATTGTATCCCTCTGACCTTCTTATTGACGATGAAACACAGAAATTGCATCGGAATTAAATAGAAAAGGCACAATGTCGACGTAAGTACAAGAAGACTGACTCTTCTTGCTGTCTATGTTTTGAACCATTCCTGTGACACTAGTTATAGATTCCGATGCTTCACTCGAGGTTTACTATATCCCTTGGACCTTCTCATTGACGATGAAACACAGAAATTGCATCGGAATTAAATAGAAAAGGCACAATGCCGACTTAAGTACAAGAAGACTGACTCTCCTTACTGACTATGTTTTAAACCATTCCATTGACACTAGTTACAGATTCCGATGCTTCACTCCAGGTTTATTGTATCCCTCTGACCTTCTTATTGACGATGAAACACAGGAATTGCATCGGAATTAAATACAAAACGCACAATGCCGACTTAAGGACAAGACGCTGTATCTTCTAACTGACTTTTCTTTGAACAATTCCTGTGACACTAGTTATAGATTCCGATGCTTCACTTCAGGTTTATTGTATCCCTCTGACCTTCTTATTGACGATGAAACACAGAAATTGCATCGGAATTAATTACAAAAGGCACAATGCCGACATAAGGACAAGAAGACTGACTCCTCTTACTGACTATGTTTTGAAGCATTCCTGTGACACTAGCTATTGATTCCGAAGCTTCACTTCAGGTTTACTGTATCCCTTGGACCTTCTTATTGACGATGAAACACAGAAATTGCATCGGAATTAAATACAAAAGGTACAATGCCGACTTAAGGACAAGAAGACTGACTCTTTTTACTGACTTTGTTTTGTACCATTCCTGTGACACTAGTTATAGATTCCGATTCTTCACTTCAGGTTTATTGTATCCCTCTGACCTTCTTATTGGCGATGAAACACAGAAATTGCATCGGAATTAAATAGAAAAGGCACAATGCCGACTTAAGTACAAGAAGACTGACTCTTCTTACTGACTATGTTTTGAACCATTCCATTGACACTAGTTATAGATTCCGATGCTTCACTCCATGTTTACTGTATCCCTTGGACCATCTTATTGACGATGAAACACAGAAATTGCATCGGAATTAAATAGAAAAGGCACAATGCCGACTTAAGGACAAGAAGACTGACTCTTCTTACTGACTTTGCCTTGAACCATTCCTGTGGCACTAGTTATAGATTCCGATGCTTCACTTCAGGTTTATTGTATCCCTCTGACCTTCTTATTGGCGATGAAACACAGAAATTGCATAAGAATTAAATAGAAAAGGCACAATGCCGACTTAAGTACAAGAAGACTGACTCTTCTTACTGACTATATTTTGAACAATTCGTGTGACACTAGTTATAGATTCCGATGCTTCAGTCGAGGTTCACTGTATCGGTTGGACCTTCATATTGACGATGAAACGGAGAAATTGCATCAGAATTAAATAGAAAATGCACAATGATGACTTAAGTACAATAAGACTGACTCTTCTTACTGACTATGTTTTGAACCATTCCTGTGACACTAGTTATAGATGCGATGCTTCACTTCATTTTTACTTTATACCTTGGACCTTCTTATTGACGATGAAACACAGAAAGTGCATCGGAATTAAATACAAAAGGCACAAAGCAGAATTAAGGTCAAGAAGACTCACTCTTCTTACTGTCTATGCTTTGAACCATTCCTGTGACACTAGTTATAGATTCCGATGCTTCACTCCAGGTTTACTGTATCCCTTGGACCTTCTTATTGACGATGAAACATAGAAATTGCATCGGAATTAAATAGAAAAGGCACAATGCCGACTTAAGTACAAAAACCTGACTCTTCTTACTGACTATGTTTTGAACCATTCCTTTGACACTAGTTATAGATCCGATGCTTCACTTCAGGCTTACTGTATACCTTGGACCTTCTTACTGACGATGAAACACAGAAATTGCATCGGAATTAATTACAAAATGCACAAAGCAGAATTAAGTTCAAGAAGACTGACTCTTCTTACTGTCTATGTTTTGAACCACTCCTGTGACACTAGTTATAGATTCCGATGCTTCACTCCAGGTTTACTGTATCCCTTGGACCTTCTTATTGACGATGAAACACAGAAATTGCATCGGAATTAATTACAAAAGCCACAATGCCGACATAAGGACAAGAAGACTGACTCTTCTTACTGACTATGTTTTGAAGCATTCCTGTGACACCAGTTATAGATTCCGAAGCTTCACTTCAGGTTTATTGTATCCCTCTGACCTTCTTACTGACGATGAAACACAGAAAATGCATCGGAATTAAATAGAAAAGGCACAATGTCGACGTAAGTACAAGAAGACTGACTCTTCTTACTGTCTATGTTTTGAACCATTCCTGTGACACTAGTTATAGATTCCGATGCTTCACTCCAGTTTTACTATATCCCTCTGACCTTCTTTTTGACGATGAAACACAGAAATTGCATCGGAATTAAATAGAAAAGGCACAATGCCGACTTAAGTACAAGAAGACTGACTCTTCTTACCGACTATGCTTTGAACCATTCCATTGACACTAGTTATTGATTCCGATGCTTCACTCCATGTTTACTGTATCCCTTGGACCTTCTTATTGACGATGAAACACAGAAATTGCATCGGAATTAAATACAAAAGGTACAATGCCGACTTAAGGACAAGAAGACTAACTCTTTTTACTGACTTTGTTTTGTACCATTCCTGTGACACTAGTTATAGATTCCGACGCTTCACTTTAGGTTTATTGTATCCCTCTGACCTTCTTATTGGCGATGAAACACAGAAATTGCCTCGGAATTAAATACAAAAGCCACAATGCCGACATAAGGACAAGAAGACTGACTCTTCTTACTGACTATGTTTTGAAGCATTCCTGTGACACCAGTTCTAGATTCCGAAGCTTCACTTCAGGTTTATTGTATCCCTCTGACCTTCTTATTGACGATGAAACACAGAAATCGCATCAGAATTAAATAGAAAAGGCACAATGCCGACTTAAGTACAAGAAGACTGACTCTTCTTACTGTCTATGATTTGAACCATCCCTGTGACACTAGTTATAGATTCCGATGCTTCACTCCAAGTTTACTGTATCCCTTGGTCCTTCTTATTGACGATGTAACACAGAAATTGCATCGGAATTAATTACAAAAGGCACAATGCCGACATAAGCACTAGAAGACTGACTCTTCTTACTGACTATGTTTTGAAGCATTCCTGTGACACTAGCTATAGATTCCGAAGCTTCACTTCAGGTTTACTGTATCCCTTGGACCTTCTTATTGACGATGAAACACAGAAATTGCATCGGAATTAAATACAAAAGGTACAATGCCGACTTAAGGACAAGAAGACTGACTCTTTTTACTGACTTTGTTTTTTACCATTCCTGTGACACTAGTTATTGATTCCGATTCTTCACTTCAGGTTTATTGTATCCCTCTGACCTTCTTATTGGCGATGAAACACAGAAATTGCCTCGGAATTGAATACAAAAGGCACAATGCCGACTTAAGTACAAGAAGACAGACTCTTCTTACTGACTATGTTTTGAACAATTCCTGTGACACTAGTTATAGATTCCGATGCTTCACTCCTAGTTTACTATATCCCTTGGACCTTCGTATTGACGATGAAACACAGAAATTGCATCGGAATTAAATAGAAAAGGCACAATGCCGACTTAAGTACAAGAAGACTGACTCTTCTTACTGACTATGTTTTGAACCATTCCATTGACACTAGTTATAGATTCCGATGCTTCACTCCATGTTAACTGTATCCCTTGGACCTTCTTATTGACGATGAAACACAGAAATTGCATCGGAATTAAATAGAAAAGGCACAATGCCGACATAAGGACAAGAAGACTGACTCTTCTTACTGACTTTGCTTTGAACCATTCCTGTGACACTAGTTATAGATTCCGATGCTTCACTTCAGGTTTATTGTATCCCTCTGACCTTCTTATTGGCGATGAAACACAGAAATTGCATAAGAATTAAATAGAAAAGGCACAATGCCGACTTAAGTACAAGAAGACTGACTCTTCTTACTGACTATATTTTGAACCATTCCTGTGACACTTGTTATAGATTCCGATGCTTCAGTCGAGGTTCACTGTATCGGTTGGACCTTCATATTGACGATGAAACGCAGAAATTGCATCAGAATTAAATAGAAAATGCACAATGATGACTTAAGTACAATAAGACTGACTCTTCTTACTGACTATGTTTTGAACCATTCCTGTGACACTAGTTATAGATCCGATGCTTCACTTCATTTTTACTTTATACCTTGGACCTTCTTATTGACGATGAAACACAGAAAATGCATCGGAATTAAATACAAAAGGCACAAAGCAGAATTAAGGTCAAGAAGACTCACTCTTCTTACTGTCTATGCTTTGAACCATTCCTGTGACACTAGTTATAGATTCCGATGCTTCACTCCATGTTTACTGTATCCCTTGGACCTTCTTATTGACGATGAAACACAGAAATTGCATCGGAATTATTTACAAAACGCACAATGCCGACATAAGGACAAGAAGACTGACTCTTCTTACTGACTATGTTTTGAAGCATTCCTGTGCCACTAGCTATAGAATCCGAAGCTTTACTTCAGGTTTACTGTATCCCTTGGACCATCATATTGACGAAGAAACACAGAAATTGCATTGGAATTAAATTCAAAAGGCACAATGCCGACTTAAGGACAAGAAGACTGACTCTTCTTACTGACTTTGTTTTGAACCATTCCTGTGACACTAGTTATAGATTCCGATGCTTCACTTCAGGTTTATTGTATCCCTCTGACCTTCTTATTGACGATGAAACACAGAAATTGCATCGGAATTAAATAGAAAAGGCACAATGTCGACGTAAGTACAAGAAGACTGACTCTTCTTACTGTCTATGTTTTGAACCATTCCTGTGACACTAGTTATAGATTCCGATGCTTCACTCCAGGTTTACTGCATCCCTTGGACCTTCTTATTGACGATGAACTACAGAAATTGCATCGGAATTAAATACAAAAGGCACAATGCCGACTTAAGTACAAGAAGACTAACTCTTCTTACTGACTATGCTTTGAACCATTCCTGTGACACTAGTTATGGATTCCGATGCTTCACTTCAGGTTTACTGTATCCCTCTGACCTTCTTATTGACGATGAAACACAGAAATCGCATCAGAATTAAATAGAAAAGGCACAATGCCGACTTAAGTACAAGAAGACTGACTCTTCTTACTGTCTATGTTTTGAACCATCCCTGTGACACTAGTTATAGATTCCGATGCTACACTCCAGTTTTACTGTATCCCTTGGACCTTCTAATTGAAGATGAAACACAGAAATTGCATCGGAATTAAAAAGAAAAGGCACAATGCCGACTTAAGTACAAGAAGACTGACTCCTCTTACTGACTATGTCTTGAACCATTCCATTGCCACTAGTTATAGATTCCGATGCTTCACTCCAGGTTTACTGTATCCCTTGGACCTTCTTATTGACGATGAAACACAGAAATTGCATCGGAATTAAATAGAAAAGGCACAATGCCGACATAAGTACAAAAACCTGACTCTTCTTACTGACTATGTTTTGAACCATTCCTGTGACACTAGTTATAGACCGATGCTTCACTTCAGGCTTACTGTATACCTTGGACCTTCTTACTGACGATGAAACACAGAAATTGCATCGGAATTAATTACAAAATGCACAAAGCAGAATTAAGTTCAAGAAGACTGACTCTTCTTACTGTCTATGGTTTGAACCACTCCTGTGACACTAGTTATAGATTCCGATGCTTCACTCCAGGTTTACTGTATCCCTTGGACCTTCTTATTGACGATGAAACACAGAAGTTGCATCGGAATTAATTATAAAAGCCACAATGCCGACATAAGGACAAGAAGACTGACTCTTCTTACTGGCTATGTTTTGAAGCATTCCTGTGACACCAGTTATAGATTCCGAAGCTTCACTTCAGGTTTATTGTATCCCTCTGACCTTCTTATTGACGATGAGACACAGAAAATGCATCGGAATTAAATAGAAAAGGCACAATGTCGACGTAAGTACAAGAAGACTGACTCTTCTTACTGTCTATGTTTTGAACCGTTCCTGTGACACTAGTTATAGATTCCGATGCTTCACTCCAGGTTTACTATATCCCTTGGACCTTCGTATTGACGATGAAACACAGAAATTGCATCGGAATTAAACAGAAAATGGACAATGCCGACTTAAGTACAAAAAGACTGACTCTTCTTACTGACTATGCTTTGAACCATTCCATTGACACTAGTTATAGATCCCGATGCTTCACTCCATGTTTACTGTATCCCTTGGACCTTCTTATTGACGATGAAACACAGAAATTGCATCGGAATTAAATACAAAAGGCACAAAGCAGAATTAAGGACAAGAAGACTGACTCTTCTTACTGTCTATGCTTTGAACCATTCCTGTGACACTAGTTATAGATTCCGATGCTTCACTCCAGGTTTACTACATCCCTTGGACCTTCTTATTGACGATGAAACACAGAAACTGCATCGGAATTAAATAGAAAAGGCACAATGCCGACTTAAGTACAAGAAGACTGACTCTCCTTACTGACTATGTTTTAAACCATTCCATTGACACTAGTTACAGATTCCGATGCTTCACTCCATGTTTACTGTATCCCTTGGACCTTCTTATTGACGATGAAACACAGGATTTGCATCGGAATTAAATACGAAACGCACAATGCCGACTTAAGGACAAGAAGCTGACTCTTCTTACTGACTTTTCTTTGACCCATTCCTGTGACACTAGTTATAGATTCCGATGCTTCACTTCAGGTTTATAATATCCCTCTGTTCTTCTTATTGACGATGAAACACAGAAATTGCATCGGAATTAAATAGAAAAGGCACAATGCCGACTTAAGTACAAGAAGACTGACTCTTCTTACTGACTATGTTTTGAACCATTCCTGTGACACTAGTTATAGATTCCGATGCTTCACTCCAGGTTTACTGCATCCCTTGGCCTTCTTATTGACGATGAACTACAGATATTGCATCGGAATTAAATACAAAAGGCACAATGCCGACTTAAGTACAAGAGGACTAACTCTTCTTACTGACTATGTTTTGAACCATTCCTGTGACACTAGTTATGGATTCCGATGCTTCACTTCAGGTTTACTGTATCCCTCTGACCTTCTTATTGACGATGAAATACAGAAATCGCATCAGAATTAAATAGAAAAGGCACAATGCCGACTTAAGTACAAGAAGACTGACTCTTCTTACTGTCTATGTTTTGAACCATCCCTGTGACACTAGTTATAGATTCCGATGCTTCACTCCAAGTTTACTGTATCCCTTGGTCCTTCTTATTGACGATGAAACACAGAAATTCCATCGGAATTAAATTCAAAAGGCACAATGCCGACTTAAGTACAAGAAGACTGACTCTTCTTACTCACTATGCTTTGAACCATTCCTGTGACACTAGTTATAAATTCCGATGCTTCACTTCAGGTGTACTGTATCCCTTGGACCTTCTTATTGACGATGAAACACAGAAATTGCATCGGAATTAATTACAAAAGGCACAATGCCGACTTAAGTACAAGAAGACTGACTCTTCTTACTGACTATGTTTTGAACCATTCCTGTGACACTAGTTATAGATTCCGATGCTTCAGTCGAGGTTTACTGTATCCCTTGGACCTTCTTATTGACGATGAAACACAGAAATTGCATCGGAATTCATTACAAAAGGCTCAATGCCGACTTAAGGATAAGAAGACTGACTCATTCTTACTGACTATGTTTTGAACCACTCCTGTGACACTAGTTATAGATTCCGATGCTTCACTCCAGTTTTACTATAACCCTTGGACCTTCTTATTGACGATGAAACACAGAAATTGCATCGGAATTTAAAAGAAAAGGCACAATGCCGACTTAAGTACAAGAAGACTGACTCCTCTTTCTGACTATGTCTTGAACCATTCCATTGACACTAGTTATAGATTCCGATGCTTCACTCCAGGTTTACTGTATCCCTTGGACCTTCTTATTGACGATGAAACACAGAAATTGCATCGGAATTAAATAGAAAAGGCACAATGCCGACTTAAGTACAAACCCTGACTCTTCTTACAGACTATGTTTTGAACCATTCCTGTGACACTATTTATAGATCCGATGCTTCACTTCAGGCTTACTGTATACCTTGGACCTTCTTATTGACGATGAACCACAGAAATTCCATCGGAATTAAATACAAAAGGCACAAAGCAGAATTAAGGTCAAGAAGACTGACTCTTCTTACTGTCTATGTTTTGAACCACTCCTCTGACACTAGTTATAGATTCCGATGCTTCACTCCAGGTTTACTGTATCCCTTGGACCTTCTTATTGACGATGAAACACAGAAATTGCATCGGAATTAATTACAAAAGGCAGAATGCCGACATAAGGACAAGAAGACTGACTCTTATTACTGACTATGTTTTGAAGCATTCCTGTGACACCAGCTATAGATTCCGAAGCTTCACTTCAGGTTTACTGTATCCCTTGGACCTTCTTATTGACGATGAAACACAGAAATTGCATCGGAATTAAATACAAAAGGCACAATGCCGACTTAAGGACAAGAAGACTGACTCTTCTTACTTACTTTGTTTTGAACCATTCCTGTGACACTAGTTATAGATTCCGATGCTTAACTTCAGGTTTATTGTATCCCTCTGACCTTCTTATTGACGATGAAACACAGAAATTGCATCGGAATTAAATAGAAAAGGCACAATGTCGACGTAAGTACAAGAAGACTGACTCTTCTTACTGTCTATGTTTTGAACCATCCCTGTGACACTAGTTATAGATTCCGATGCTTCACTCCAGGCTTACTATATCCCTTGGCCCTTATTATTGACGATGAAACACAGAAATTGCATCGGAATTAAATAGAAAAAGCACAATGCCGACTTAAGTACAAGAAGACTGACTCTTCTTACTGACTATGTTTTGAACCATTCCATTGACACTAGTTATAGATTCCGATGCTTCACTCCATGTTCACTGTATCCCTTGGACCTTCTTATTGACGATGAAACACAGAAATTGCATCGGAATTAAATACAAAAGGCACAATGCCGACTTAAGTACAAGAAGACTGACTCTTCTTACTGACCATGTTTTAAGCCATTCCTGGGACACTAGTTATAGATTCCGATGCTTCACTCCAGGTTTACTGTATCCCTTGCACCTTCTTATTGACCATGAAACACAGGAATTGCATCGGAATTAAATAGAAAAGGCACAATGCCGACTTAAGGACAAAAACCTGACTCTTCTTACTGACTATGTTTTGAACCATTCCTGTGACACTAGTTATAGATCCGATGCTTCACTTTATTTTTACTGTATACCTTGGACCTTCTTATTGACGATGAAACACAGAAATTGCATCGGAATTAAATACAAAAGGCACAAAGCAGAATTAAGGTCAAGAAGAATGACTCTTCTTACTGCCTATGCTTTGAACCATTCCTGTGACACTAGTTATAGATTCCGATGCTTCACTCCGGGTTTACTGTATCCCTTGAACCTTCTTATTGACGATGAAACACAGAAATTGCATCGGAATTAATTTCAAAAGGCACAATGCCGACATAAGGACAAGAAGACTGACTCTTCTTACTGACTATGTTTTGAAGCATTCCTGTGACACTAGCTATAGATTCCGAAGCTTCACTTCAGGTTTACTGTATCCCTTGGACCATCTTATTGACGATGTAACACAGAAATTGCATCGGAATTAAATACAAAAGGCACAATGCCGACTTAAGGACAAGAAGACTGATTCTTCTTAATGACTTTGTTTTGAACCATTCCTGTGACACTAGTTATAGATTCCGATGCTTCACTTCAGGTTTATTGAATCCCTCTGACCTTCTTATTGACGATGAAACACAGAAATTGCATCGGAATTAAATAGAAAAGGCACAATGTCGACGTAAGTACAAGAAGACTGACTCTCCTTACTGACTATGTTTTGAACCATTCCATTGACACTAGTTACAGATTCCGATGCTTCACTCCAGGTTTACTGTATCCCTTGGACATTCTTATTGACGATGAAACACAGGAATTGCATCGGAATTAAGTACAAAACGCACAATGCCGAGTTAAGGACAAGAAGCTGACTCTTCTTACTGACTTTTCTTTGAACCATTCCTGTGACACTAGTTATAGATTCCGATGCTTCACTTCAGGTTTATTGTATCCCTCTGACCTTCTTATTGACGATGAAACACAGAAATTGCATCGGAATTAAATAGAAAAGGCACAATGCCGACTTAAGTACAAGAAGACTGACTCTTCTTACTGACTATGTTTTGAACCATACCTGTGACACTAGTTATAGATTCCGATGCTTCACTCCAGGTTTACTGCATCCCTTGGACCTTCTTATTGACGATGAACTACAGAAATTGCATCGGAATTAAATACAAAAGGCACAATGCAGAATTAAGTTCAAGAGGACTGACTCATCTTGCTGTCTATTTTTGAACCAGTCCTGTGACACTAGTTATAGACTCCGATGTTTCACTTCAGGTTTACTGTATCCCTTGGACCTTCTTATTGACGATGAAACACAGAAATTGCATCGGAATTAAATACAAAAGGCACAAAGCCGAATTAAGTACAAGAAGACTGACTCTTCTTACTGTCTATGTTTTGAACCATTCCTGTGACACTAGTTATAGAATCCGATGCTTCACTCCTGGTTTACTATATCCCTTGGACCTTCTTATTGACGATGAAACACAGAAATTGCATCGAAATTAAACAGAAAAGGCACAATGCCGACTTAAGTACAAGAAGATTGACTCTTCTTACTCACTATGCTCTGACCCATTCCATTGACACTAGTTATAGATTCCGATGCTTCACTCCACGTTTACTGTATCCCTTGCACCTTCTTATTGACGATGAAACACAGAAATTGCATCGGAATTAAATACAAACGGCACAATGCTGACTTAAGTACAAGAAGACTGACTCTTCCTACTGTCTATGTTTTGAACCATTCCTGTGACACTAGTTATAGATTCTGATGCTTCACTTCAGGTTTACTGTATCCCTTGGACCTTCTTATTGACGATGAAACACAGAAAATGCAGCGGAATTAAATGCAAAAGGCACAATGCCGACTTAAGTACATGAAGACCGACTCTTCCTACTGTCTATGCTTTTAACCATTCCTGTGACACTAGTTATAAATTCCGATGCTTCACTTCAGGTTTACTGTATCCCTTGGACCTTCTTATTGACGATGAAACACAGAAATTGCATCGGAATTAAATACAAAATGCACAAAGCAGAATTAAGTACAAGAAGTCTGACTCTTCTTACTGTCTATGTTTCGAACCATTCCTGTGACACTAGTTATAGATTCCGATGCTTCACTCCAGGTTTACTGTATCCCTTGGACCTTCGTATTGACGATGAAACACAGAAATTGCATCGGAATTAAATACAAAAGGCACAATGCCGACTTAAGGACAAGAAGACTGAGTCTTCTTACTGGCCTTGTTTTGAACCATTCCTGTGACACTAGTTATAGATTCCGACGCTCCACTTCAGTATTACTGTAACCCTCTGACCTTCTTATTGACGATGAAACACAGAAATTGCATCGGAATTAAATAGAAAAAGCACAATGTCGACGTAAGTACAGGAAGTCTGTCTCTTCTTACTGTCTATGTTTTGAACCATTCCTGTGACACTAGTTATAGATTCCGATGCTTCACTTCAGGTTTATTGTATCCCTCTAACCTTCTTATTGACGATGAAACACAGAAATTGCATCGGATTTAAATAGAAAAGGCACAATGTCGACGTAAGTACAAGAAGACTGGCTCATCTTACTGTCTATGTTTTGAACCATTCCTGTGACACTAGTTATAGATTCCGATGCTTCACTCCAGGCTTACTATATCCCTTGGACCTTCATATGACGATGAAACACAGAAATTGCATCGGAATTCAATAGGAAAAGCACAATGCCGGCTTAAGTACAAGAAGACTGACTCTTCTTACTGACTATGTTTTGAACCATTCCATTGACACTAGTTATAGATTCCGATTCTTCACTCCATGTTTACTGAATCCCTTGGACCTTCTTATTGACGATGAAACAAAGAAATTGCATCGGAATTAAATACAAAAGGCACAATGCCGACTTAAGGACAAGAAGACTGACTCTTCTTACTGACTTTGCTTTGAGCCATTCCTGTGACACTAGTTATAGATTCCGATGCTTCACTTCAGGTTTATTGTATCCCTCTGACCTTCTTATTGACGATGAAACACAGAAATTGCATCGGAATTAAATAGAAAAGGCACAATGTCGACGTAAGTACAAGAAGTCTGACTCTTCTTACTGTCTTTGTTTTGAACCATTCCTGTGACACTAGTTATAGATTCCGATGCTTCACTCCAGGTTTACTATATCCCTTGGACCTTCTTATTGACGATGAAACACAGAATTTGCATCGGAATTAAATAGAAATGGCACAATGCCGACTTAAGTACAAGAAGACTGACTCTCCTTACTGACTATGTTTTGAACCATTCCATTGACACTAGTTACAGATTCCGATGCTTCACTCCAGGTTTACTGTATCCCTTGGACCTTCTTATTGACGATGAAACACAGGAATTGCATCGGAATTAAGTACAAAACGCACAATGCCGAGTTAAGGTCAAGAAGCTGACTCTTCTTACTGACTTTTCTTTGAACCATTCCTGTGACACTAGTTATAGATTCCGATGCTTCACTTCAGGTTTATTGTATCCCTCTGACCTTCTTATTGACGATGAAACACAGAAATTGCATCGGAATTAAATAGAAAAGGCACAATGCCGACTTAAGTACAAGAAGACTGACTCTTCTTACTGACTATGTTTTGAACCATACCTGTGACACTAGTTATAGATTCCGATGCTTCACTCCAGGTTTACTGCATCCCTTGGACCTTCTTATTGACGATGAACTACAGAAATTGCATCGGAATTAAATACAAAAGGCACAATGCAGAATTAAGTTCAAGAGGACTGACTCATCTTACTGTCTATTTTTGAACCAGTCCTGTGACACTAGTTATAGACTCCGATGTTTCACTTCAGGTTTACTGTATCCCTTGGACCTTCTTATTGACGATGAAACACAGAAATTGCATCGGAATTAAATACAAAAGGCACAAAGCCGAATTAAGTACAAGAAGACTGACTCTTCTTACTGTCTATGTTTTGAACCATTCCTGTGACACTAGTTATAGAATCCGATGCTTCACTCCTGGTTTACTATATCCCTTGGACCTTCTTATTGACGATGAAACACAGAAATTGCATCGAAATTAAACAGAAAAGGCACAATGCCGACTTAAGTACAAGAAGATTGACTCTTCTTACTCACTATGCTCTGACCCATTCCATTGACACTAGTTATAGATTCCGATGCTTCACTCCACGTTTACTGTATCCCTTGCACCTTCTTATTGACGATGAAACACAGAAATTGCATCGGAATTAAATACAAACGGCACAATGCTGACTTAAGTACAAGAAGACTGACTCTTCCTACTGTCTATGTTTTGAACCATTCCTGTGACACTAGTTATAGATTCTGATGCTTCACTTCAGGTTTACTGTATCCCTTGGACCTTCTTATTGACGATGAAACACAGAAAATGCAGCGGAATTAAATGCAAAAGGCACAATGCCGACTTAAGTACATGAAGACCGACTCTTCCTACTGTCTATGCTTTTAACCATTCCTGTGACACTAGTTATAAATTCCGATGCTTCACTTCAGGTTTACTGTATCCCTTGGACCTTCTTATTGACGATGAAACACAGAAATTGCATCGGAATTAAATACAAAAGGCACAAAGCAGAATTAAGGTCAAGAAGACTGACTCTTCTTACTGTCTATGTTTTGAACCACTCCTGTGACACCAGCTATAGATTCCGAAGCTTCACTTCAGGTTTACTGTATCCCTTGGACATTTTTATTGACGATGAAACACAGAAATTGCATCGGAATTAAATACAAAAGGCACGATACCGACTTAAGGACAAGAAGACTGACTCTTCTTACTGACTTTGCTTTGAGCCATTCCTGTGACACTAGTTATAGATTCCGATGCTTCACTTCAGGTTTATTGTATCCCTCTGACCTTCTTATTGACGATGAAACACAGAAATTGCATCGGAATTAAATAGGAAAGGCACAATGTCGACGTAAGTACAAGAAGACTGACTCTTCTTACTGTCTATGTTTTGAACCATTCCTGTGACATTAGTTATAGATTCCGATGCTTCACTCCAGGCTTACTATATCCCTTGGACCTTCTTATTGACGATGAAACACAGAAATTGCTTCGGAATTAAATAGAAAAAGCACAATGCCGACTTAAGTACAAGAAGACTGACTCTTCTTACTGACTATGTTTTGAACCATTCCATTGACAATAGTTATAGATTCCGATGCTTCACTCCATGTTTACTGTATCCCTTGGACCTTCTTATTGACGATGAAACACAGAAATTGCATCGGAATTAAATACAAAAAGCACAATTCCGACTTAGGGACAAGAAGACTGACTCTTCTTACTGACTTTCCTTTGAACCATTCCTGTGACACTAGTTATAGATTCCGATGCTTCACTTCAGGTTTATTGTATCCCTCTGACCTTCTTATTGACGATGAAACACAGAAATTGCATCGGAATTAAATAAAAAGGCACAATGCCGACTTAAGTACAAGAAGACTGACTCTTCTTACTGACTATGTTTTGAACCATTCCTGTGACACTAGTTATAAATTCCGAAGCTTCACTCCAAGTTTACTGTATCCCTTGCACCTTCTTATTGACGATGAAACACAGAAATTGCATCGGAATTAAATAGAAAAGGCACAATGCCGACTTAAGGACAAAAGTCTGACTCTTCTTACTGACTATGTTTTGAACCATTCCTGTGACACTAGTTATAGATCCGATGCTTCACTTCATTTTTACAGTATACCTTGGACCTTCTTATTGACGATGAAACACAGAAATTGCATCGGAATTAAATACAAAAAGCACAAAGCAGAATTAAGGTCAAGAAGACTGACTCTTCTTACTGTCTATGCTTTGAACCATTCCTGTGACACTAGTTATAGATTCCGATGCTTCACTCCAGGTTTGCTGTAACCCTTGGACCTTCTTATTGACGATGAAACACAGAAATTGCATCGGAATTAAATACAAAAGGCACAATGATGACATAAGGACAAGAAGACTGACTCTTCTTACTGACTATGTTTTGAAGCATTCCTGTGACACTAGCTATAGATTCCGAAGCTTCACTTCAGGTTTACTGTATCCCTTGGACCATCTTATTGACGATGAAACACAGATATTGCATCGGAATTAAATACAAAAGGCACAATGCCGACTTAAGGACAAGAAGACTGAAGCTTCTTACTGACTTTGCTTTGAACCATTCCTGTGACACTAGTTATAGATTCCGATGCTTCACTTCAGGTTTATTGTATCCCTCTGACCTTCTTATTGACGTTGAAACACAGAAATTGCATCGGAATTAAATAGAAAAGGCACAATGTCGACGTAAGTACAAGAAGACTGACTCTTCTTACTGTCTATGTTTTGAACCATTCCTGTGACACTAGTTATAGATTCCGATGATTCACTCCAGGTTTACTATATCCCTTGGACCTTCTTATTGACGATGAAACACAGAAATTGCATCGGAATTAAATAGAAAAGGCACAATGCCGACTTAAGTACAAGAAGATTGACTCTCCTTACTGACTATTTTTTGAACCATTCCATTGACACTAGTTACAGATTCCGATGCTTCACTCTAGGTTTATTGTATCCGTTGGACCTTCTTATTGACGATGAAACACAGGAATTGCATCGGAATTAAATACAAAACGCACTATGCCGACTTAAGGACAAGAAGCTGACTCTTCTTACTGACTTTGCTTTGAACCATTCCTGTGACACTAGTTATAGATTCCGATGCTTCACTTCAGGTTTATTGTATCCCTCTGACCTTCTTATTGACGATGAAACACAGAAATTGCATCGGAATTAAATAGAAAAGGCACAATGCCGACTTAAGTACAAGAAGACTGACTCTTCTTACTGACTATGTTTTGAACCATTCCTGTGACACTAGTTATAGATTCCGATGCTTCACTCCAGGTTTACTGCAACCCTTGGACCTTCTTATTGACGATGAACTACAGAAATTGCATCGGAATTAAATTCAAAAGGCACAATGCCGACTTAAGTACAAGAAGATTGACTCTCCTTACTGACTATTTTTTGAACCATTCCATTGACACTAGTTACAGATTCCGATGCTTCACTCTAGGTTTATAGTATCCCTTGGACCTTCTTATTGACGATGAAACACAGGAATTGCATCGGAATTAAATACAAAACGCACAATGCCGACTTAAGGACAAGAAGCTGACTCTTCTTAGTGACTATGCTTTGAACCATTCCTGTGACACTAGTTATAAATTCCGATGCTTCACTTCAGGTTTACTGTATCCCTTGGACCTTCTTATTGACGATGAAACACAGAAATTGCATCGGAATTAAATACAAAATGCACAAAGCCGTATTAAGTACAAGAAGTCTGACTCTTCTTACTGTCTATGTTTTGAACCATTCCTGTGACACTAGTTCTAGATTCCGATGCTTCACTCCAGGTTTACTGTAACCCTTGGATCTTCTTATTGACGATGAAACACAGAAATTGCACCGGAATTAAATACAAAAGGCACAATGCCGACTTAAGGACAAGAAGACTGAGTCTTCTTACTGACCTTGCTTTGAACCATTCCTGTGACACTAGTTATAGATTCCGATGCTCCACTTCAGGATTACTGTATCCCTCTGACCTTCTTATTGACGATGAAACACAGAAATTGCATCGGAATCAAATAGAAAAGGAATGCCGACTTAAGTACAACAAGACTGACTCTGCTTACTGTCTATGTTTTGAACCATCCCTGTGACACTAGTTATAGATTCCGATGCTTCACCCCAGGTTTACTGTATCCCTTGGTCCTTCTTATTGACGATGAAACACAGCAATTGCAACGGAGTTATATACAAAAGGCACAATGCCGACTAAAGTACAAGAAGACTGACTCTCCTTACTGACTATGTTCTGAACCCTTCCTGTGACACTAGTTATAAATTAAGATGCTTCACTTCAGGTTTACTGTATCCCTTGGACCTTCTTATTGACGATGAAACACAGAAAATGCATCGGAATTAAATACAAAAGGCACAATGCCGACTTAAGTACAAGAAGACTGACTCTCCTTACTGACCATGCTTTGAACCATTCCAGTGACACTAGTTATAGATTCCGATGCTTCACTTCAGGTTTACTGTATCCCTTGGACCTTCTTATTGACGATGAAACACAGAAATTGCATCGGAATTAAATACAAAAGGCACAATGCAGAATTAAGTTCAAGAAGACTGACTCATCTTACTGTCTATCTTTTGAACCAGTCCTGTGACACTAGTTATAGACTCCGATGCTTCACTCCAGGTTTACTTTATCCCTTGGACCTTTTTATTGACGATGAAACACAGGAAGTGCATCGAAATTAAATAGAAAAGGCACAATGCCGACTTAAGTACAAGAAGACTGACTCTTCTTACTCACTATGTTTTGAACCATTCCATTGACACTAGTTATAGATTCCGATGCTTCACTCCACGTTTACTGTATCCCTTGGACCTTCTTATTGACGATGAAACACAGAAATTGCATCGGAATTAAATAGAAAAGGCACAATGCCGACTTAAGTACAACAAGTTTGACTCTTCTTGCTGACTATGTTTTGAACCATTCCTGTGACACTAGTTATAGATCAGATGCTTCACTTCAGGTTTACTGTATACCTTGGACCTTCTTATTGACGATGAAACACAGAAATTGCATCGGAATTAAATAGAAAAGGCACAATGCCGACTTAAGTACAAGAAGACTGACTCTTCTTACTGTCTATGTTTTGAACCATCCCTGTGACACTAGTTATAGATACCGATGCTTCACTCTAGGTTTACTGTATCCCTTGGCCCTTCTTATTGACGATGAAACACAGCAATTGCATCGGAATTAAATACAAAAGGCACAATGCCGACTAAAGTACCAGAAGACTGACTCTCCTTACTGACTATGTTTTGAACCCTTCCTGTGACACTAGTTATAAATTCCAATGCTTCACTTCAGGTTTACTGTATCCCTTGGACCTTCTTATTGGCGATGAAACACAGAAAATGCATCAGAATTAAATACAAAAGGCACAATGCCGACTTAAGTACAAGAAGACTCACTCTCCTTACTGACTATGTTTTGAACCATTCCTGTGACACTAGTTATAGATCCGATGCTTCACTTCATTTTTACAGTATACCTTGGACCATCTTATTGACGATGAAACACAGAAATTGCATCGGAATTAAATACAAAAAGCACAAAGCAGAATTAAGGTCAAGAAGACTGACTCTTCTTACTGTCTATGCTTTGAACCATTCCTGTGACACTAGTTATAGAATCCGATGCTTCACTCCTGGTTTACTATATCCCTTGGACCTTCTTATTGACGATGAAACACAGAAATTGCATCGAAATTAAACAGAAAAGGCACAATGCCGACTTAAGTACAAGAAGATTGACTCTTCTTACTCACTATGCTCTGACCCATTCCATTGACACTAGTTATAGATTCCGATGCTTCACTCCACGTTTACTGTATCCCTTGCACCTTCTTATTGACGATGAAACACAGAAATTGCATCGGAATTAAATACAAACGGCACAATGCTGACTTAAGTACAAGAAGACTGACTCTTCCTACTGTCTATGCTTTTAACCATTCCTGTGACACTAGTTATAAATTCCGATGCTTCACTTCAGGTTTACTGTATCCCTTGGACCTTCTTATTGACGATGAAACACAGAAATTGCATCGGAATTAAATACAAAAGGCACAAAGCAGAATTAAGGTCAAGAAGACTGACTCTTCTTACTGTCTATGTTTTGAACCACTCCTGTGACACCAGCTATAGATTCCGAAGCTTCACTTCAGGTTTACTGTATCCCTTGGACATTTTTATTGACGATGAAACACAGAAATTGCATCGGAATTAAATACAAAAGGCACGATACCGACTTAAGGACAAGAAGACTGACTCTTCTTACTGACTTTGCTTTGAGCCATTCCTGTGACACTAGTTATAGATTCCGATGCTTCACTTCAGGTTTATTGTATCCCTCTGACCTTCTTATTGACGATGAAACACAGAAATTGCATCGGAATTAAATAGAAAAGGCACAATGTCGACGTAAGTACAAGAAGACTGACTCTTCTTACTGTCTATGTTTGAACCATTCCTGTGACATTAGTTATAGATTCCGATGCTTCACTCCAGGCTTACTATATCCCTTGGACCTTCTTATTGACGATAAAACACAGAAATTGCTTCGGAATTAAATAGAAAAAGCACAATGCCGACTTAAGTACAAGAAGACTGACTCTTCTTACTGACTATGTTTTGAACCATTCCATTGACAATAGTTATAGATTCCGATGCTTCACTTCAGGTTTACTATATCCCTTGGACCTTTTTATTGACGATGAAACACAGGAATTGCATCGAAATTAAATAGAAATGGCACAATGCCGACTTAAGTACAAGAAGACTGACTCTTCTTACTCACTATGTTTTGAACCATTCCATTGACACTAGTTATAGATTCCGATGCTTCACTCCACGTTTACTGTATCCCTTGGACCTTCTTATTGACGATGAAACACAGAAATTGCATCGGAATTAAATACAAAACGCACAATGCCGACTTAAGGACAAGAAGACTGACTCTTCTTACTTGCTTTGTTTTGAACCATTCCTGTGACACTAGTTATAGATTCCGATGCTTCACTTCAGGTTAATTGTATCCCTCTGACCTTCTTATTGACGATGAAACACAGAAATTGCATCGGAATTAAATAGAAAAGGCACAATGTCGACGTAAGTACAAGAAGACTGACTCTTCTTACTGTCTATGTTTTGAACCATTCCTGTGACACTATTTATAGATTCCGATGCTTCACTCCAGGCTTACTATATCCCTTGGACCTTCTTATTGACGATGAAACACAGAAATTGCATCGGAATTAAATAGAAAAAGCACAATGCCGACTTAAGTACAAGAAGACTGACTCTTCTTACTGACTATGTTTTGAACCATTCCATTGACAATAGTTATAGATTCCGATGCTTCACTCCATGTTTACTGTATCCCTTGGACCTTCTTATTGACGATGAAACACAGAAATTGCATCGGAATTAAATACAAAAGGCACAATGCAGAATTAAGTTCAAGAAGACTGACTCATCTTACTGTCTATGTTTTAACTATTCCTGTGACACTAGTTATAGAATCCGATGCTTCACTCCAAGTTTACTATATCCCTTGGACCTTCTTATTGACGATGAAACACAGAAATTGCATCGGAATTAAATACAAAATGTACAAAGCCGAATTAAGTACAAGAAGACTGACTCTTCTTACTGTCTATGTCTTGAACCATTCCTGTGACACTAGTTATAGAATCCGATGCTTCACTCCAGGTTTACTATATCCCTTGGACCTTTTTATTAACGATGAAACACAGGAATTGCATCGAAATTAAATAGAAATGGCACAATGCCGACTTAAGTACAAGAAGACTGACTCTTCTTACTCACTATGTTTTGAACCATTCCATTGACACTAGTTATAGATTCCGATGCTTCACTCCACGTTTACTGTATCCCTTGGACCTTCTTATTGACGATGAAACACAGAAATTGCATCCGAATTAAATACAAAACGCACAATGCCGACTTAAGTACAACAAGTTTGACTCTTCTTGCTGACTATGTTTTGAACCATTCCTGTGACACTAGTTATAAATTCCAATGCTTCACTTCAGGTTTACTGTATCCCTTGGACCTTCGTATTGGCGATGAAACACAGAAATTGCATCGGAATTAAATAGAAAGGGCACAATGCCGACTTAAGTACAAGAAGACTGACTCTTCTTACTGTCTATGTTTTGAACCATCCCTGTGACACTAGTTATAGATTCCGATGCTTCACTCCAGGTTTACTGTATCCCTTGGCCCTTCTTATTGACGATGAAACACAGCAATTGCATCGGAATTAAATACAAAAGGCACAATGCCGACTAAAGTACAAGAAGACTGACTCTCCTTACTGACTATGCTTTGAACCCTTCCTGTGACACTAGTTATAAATTCCAATGCTTCACTCCAGGTTTACTGTATCCCTTGGGCCTTCTTATTGGCGATGAAACACAGAAAATGCATCGGAGTTAAATACAAAAGGCACAATGCCGACTTAAGTACAAGAAGACTGACTCTCCTTACTGACTATGTTTTGAACCATTCCTGTGACACTAGTTATAGATTCCGATGCTTCACTTCAGGTTTACTGTATCACTTGGACCTTGTTATTGACGATGAAACACAGAAATTGCATCGGAATTAAATAGGAAAGGTACAATGCCGTCTTAAGTACAAGAAGACTGACTCTTCTCACTGACTATGATTTGAACCATTCCTGTGACTCTTGTTATAGATTCCGATGCTTCACCTCAGGTTTACTGTATCCCTTGGACCTTCTTATTGACGATGAAACACAGAAATTGCATCGGAATTAAATACAAAAGGCAAAATGCCGACTTAAGTACACGAAGACTGACTCTTCTTACTGTCTATGTTTTGAACCATTCCTGTGACACTAGTTATAGATTCCGAAGCTTCACTCCAGGTTTACTGTATCCCTTGGACCCTACTTATTGACGATGAAACACAGAAATTGCATCGGAATTAAATAGAAAAGGCACAATGCGGACTTAAATACAAGAAGACTGACTCTTCTTACTGTCTATGTTTTGAACCATTCCTGTGACACTAGTTATAGATTCCGATGCTTCACTCCAGGTTTACCGTATCCCTTGGACGTTCTTATTGACGATGAAATACAGAAATTGCATCCGAATTATATACAAAAGGCACAATGCCGACTTAAGGACAAGAAGACTGACTCTTCTTACTGTCTATGTTTTGAACCATTCCTGTGACACTAGTTATAGATTCCGATGCTTCACTTCAGGTTTATTGTATCCCTCTAACCTTCTTATTGACGATGAAACACAGAAATTGCATCGGAATTAAATAGAAAAGGCACAATGTCGACGTAAGTACAAGAAGACTGACTCATCTTACTGTCTATGTTTTGAACCATTCCTGTGACACTAGTTATAGATTCCGATGCTTCACTCCAGGCTTACTATATCCCTTGGACCTTCTTATTGACGATGAAACACAGAAATTGCATCGGAATTCAATAGAAAAAGCACAATGCCGACTTAAGTACAAGAAGACTGACTCTTCTTACTGACTATGTTTTGAACCATTCCATTGACACTAGTTATAGATTCCGATGCTTCACTCCATGTTTACTGAATCCCTTGGACCTTCTTATTGACGATGAAACACAGAAATTGCATCGGAATTAAATACAAAAGGCACAATGCCGACTTAAGGACAAGAAGACTGACTCTTCTTACTGACTTTGCTTTGAACCATTCCTGTGACACGAGTTATAGATTCCGATGCTTCACTTCAGGTTTATTGTATCCCTCTGACCTTTTTATTGACGATGAAACACAGAAATTGCATCGGAATTAAATAAAAAGGCACAATGCCGACTTAAGTACAAGAAGACTGACTCTTCTTACTGACTATGTTTTGAACCATTCCTGTGACACTAGTTATAAATTCCGATGCTTCACTCCAGGATTACTGTATCCCTTGCACCTTCTTATTGACGATGAAACACAGAAATTGCATCGGAATTAAATGGAAAAAGCACAATGCCGACTTAAGGACAAAAACCTGACTCTTCTTACTGACTATGTTTTGAACCATTCCTGTGACACTAGTTATAGATCCGATGCTTCACTTCATTTTTACTGTATACCTTGGACCTTCTTATTGACGATGAAACACAGAAATTGCATCGGAATTAAATACAAAAGGCACAAAGCAGAATTAAGGTCAAGAAGACTGACTCTTCTTACTGTCTATGTTTTGAACCACTCCTGTGACACCAGCTATAGATTCCGAAGCATCACTTCAGGTTTACTGTATACCTTGGACATTCTTATTGACGATGAAACACAGAAATTGCATCGGAATTAAATACAAAAGGCACAATGCCGACTTAAGGACAAGAAGACTGACTCTTCTTACTTGCTTTGTTTTGAACCATTCCTGTGACACTAGTTATAGATTCCGATGCTTCACTTCAGGTTAATTGTATCCCTCTGACCTTCTTATTGACGATGAAACACAGAAATTGCATCGGAATTAAATAGAAAAGGCACAATGTCGACGTAAGTACAAGAAGACTGACTCTTCTTACTGTCTATGTTTTGAACCATTCCTGTGACACTATTTATAGATTCCGATGCTTCACTCCAGGCTTACTATATCCCTTGGACCTTCTTATTGACGATGAAACACAGAAATTGCATCGGAATTAAATAGAAAAAGCACAATGCCGACTTAAGTACAAGAAGACTGACTCTTCTTACTGACTATGTTTTGAACCATTCCATTGACAATAGTTATAGATTCCGATGCTTCACTCCATGTTTACTGTATCCCTTGGACCTTCGTATTGACGATGAAACACAGAAATTGCATCGGAATTAAATACAAAAAGCACAATGCCGACTTAAGGACAAGAAGACTGACTCTTCTTACTGACTTTCCTTTGAACCATTCCTGTGACACTAGTTATAGATTCCGATGCTTCACTTCAGGTTTATTGTATCCCTCTGACCTTCTTATTGACGATGAAACACAGAAATTGCATCGGAATTAAATAAAAAGGCACAATGCCGACTTAAGTACAAGAAGACTGACTCTTCTTACTGACTATGTTTTGAACCATTCCTGTGACACTAGTTATAAATTCCGATGCTTCACTCCAAGTTTACTGTATCCCTTGCACCTTCTTATTGACGATGAAACACAGAAATTGCATCGGAATTAAATAGAAAAGGCACAATGCCGACTTAAGGACAAAAATCTGACTCTTCTTACTGACTATGTTTTGAACCATTCCTGTGACACTAGTTATAGATCCGATGCTTCACTTCATTTTTACAGTATACCTTGGACCTTCTCATTGACGATGAAACACAGAAATTGCATCGGAATTAAATACAAAGGGCACAAAGCAGAATTAAGGTCAAGAAGACTGACTCTTCTTACTGTCTATGCTTTGAACCATTCCTGTGACACTAGTTATAGATTCCGATGCTTCACTCCAGGTTTGCTGTATCCCTTGGACCTTCTTATTGACGATGAAACACAGAAATTGCATCGGAATTAAATACAAAAGGCACAATGCCGACATAATGACAAGAAGACTGACTCTTCTTACTGACTATGTTTTGAAGCATTCCTGTGACACTAGCTATAGATTCCGAAGCTTCACTTCAGGTTTACTGTATCCCTTGGACCATCTTATTGACGATGAAACACAGATATTGCATCGGAATTAAATACAAAAGGCACAATGCCGACTTAAGGACAAGAAGACTGAAGCTTCTTACTGACTTTGTTTTGAACCATTCCTGTGACACTAGTTATAGATTCCGATGCTTCACTTCAGGTTTATTGTATCCCTCTGACCTTCTTATTGACGTTGAAACACAGAAATCGCATCGGAATTAAATAGAAAAGGCACAATGTCGACGTAAGTACAAGAAGACTGACTCCTCTTACTGTCTATGATTTGAACCATTCCTGTGACACTAGTTATAGATTCCGATGTTTCACTCCAGGTTTACTATATCCCTTGGACCTTCTTATTGACGATGAAACACAGAAATTGCATCGGAATTAAATAGAAAAGGCACAATGCCGACTTAAGTACAAGAAGATTGACTCTATTTACTGACTATTTTTTGAACCATTCCATTGACACTAGTTACAGATTCCGATGCTTCACTCTAGGTTTACTGTATCCCTTGGACCTTCTTATTGTCGATGAAACACAGGAATTGCATCGGAATTAAATACAAAACGCACAATGCCGACTTAAGGACAAGAAGCAGACTCTTCTTACTGACTTTGCTTTGAACCATTCCTGTGACACTAGTTATAGATTCCGAAGCTTCAATTCAGGTTTATTGTATCCCTCTGACCTTCTTATTGACGATGAAACACAGAAATTGCATCGGAATTAAATAGAAAAGGCACAATGCCGACTTAAGTACAAGAAGACTGACTCTTCTTACTGACTATGTTTTGAACCATTCCTGTGACACTAGTTATAGATTCCGATGCTTCACTCCAGGTTTACTGCATCCCTTGGACCTTCTTATTGACGATGAACTACAGAAATTGCATCGGAATTAAATTCAAAAGGCACAATGCCGACTTAAGTACAAGAAGACTGACTCTTCTTACTGACTATGCTTTGAACCATTCCTGTGACACTAGTTATAAATTCCGATGCTTCACTTCAGGTTTACTGTATCCCTTGGACCTTCTTATTGACGATGAAACACAGAAATTGCATCGGAATTAAATACAAAATGCACAAAGCAGTATTAAGTACAAGAAGTCTGACTCTTCTTACCGTCTATGTTTTGAACCATTCCTGTGACACTACTTATAGATTCCGATGCTTCACTCCAGGTTTACTGTAACCCTTGGATCTTCTTATTGACGATGAAACACAGAAATTGCACCGGAATTAAATACAAAAGGCACAATGCCAACCTATGGACAAGAAGACTGAGTCTTCTTACTGACCTTGCTTTGAACCATTCCTGTGACACTAGTTATAGATTCCGATGCTCCACTTCAGGATTGCTGTATCCCTCTGACCTTCTTATTGACGATGAAACACAGAAATTGCATCGGAATCAAATAGAAAATGAATGCCGACTTAAGTACAACAAGACTGACTCTTCTTACTGTCTATGTTTTGAACCATCCCCGTGACACTAGTTATAGATTCCGATGCTTCACTCCAGGTTTACTGTATCGCTTGGTCCTTCTTATTGACGATGAAACACAGCAATTGCATCGGAATTATATACAAAAATCACAATGCCGACTAAAGTACAAGAGGACTGACTCTCCTTACTGACTATGTTTTGAACCCTTCCTGTGACACTAGTTATAAATTACGATGCTTCACTTCAGGTTTACTGTATCCCTTGGACCTTCTTATTGACGATGAAACACTGAAAATGCATCGGAATTAAATACAAAAGGCACAATGCCGACTTAAGTACAAGAAGACTGACTCTCCTTACTGACTATGCTTTGAACCATTCCAGTGACACTAGTTATAGATTCCGATGCTTCACTTCAGGTTTACTGTATCCCTTGGACCTTCTTATTGACGATGAAACACAGAAATTGCATCGGAATTAAATACAAAAGGCACAATGCAGAATTAAGTTCAAGAAGACTGACTCATCTTACTGTCTATCTTTTGAACCAGTCCTGTGACACTAGTTATAGACTCCGATGCTTCACTTCAGGTTTACTGTATCCCTTGGACCTTCTTATAGACGATGAAACACAGAAATTGCATCGGAATTAAATACAAAATGTACAAAGCCGAATTAAGTACAAGAAGACTGACTCTTCTTACTGTCTATGTTTTGAACCATTCCTGTGACACTAGTTATAGAATCCGATGCTTCACTCCAGGTTTACTATATCCCTTGGACCTCTTTATTGACGATGAAACACAGGAATTGCATCGAAATTAAATAGAAAAGGCACAATGCCGACTTAAGTACAAGAAGACTGACTCTTCTTACTCACTATGTTTTGAACCATTCCATTGACACTAGTTATAGATTCCGATGCTTCACTCCACGTTTACTTTATCCCTTGGACCTTCTTATTGACGATGAAACACAGAAATTGCATCGGAATTAAATAGAAAAGGCACAATGCCGACTTAAGTACAACAAGTTTGACTCTTCTTGCTGGCTATGTTTTGAACCATTCCTGTGACACTAGTTATAGATCAGATGCTTCACTTCAGGTTTACTGTATACCTTGGACCTTCTTATTGACGATGAAACACAGAAATTGCATCGGAATTAAATAGAAAAGGCACAATGCCGACTTAAGTACAAGAAGACTGACTCTTCTTACTGTCTATGTTTTGAACCATCCCTGTGACACTAGTTATAGATTCCGATGCTTCACTTCATGATTACTGTATCCCTCTGACCTTCTTATTGACGATGAAACACAGAAATTGCATCGGAATCAAATAGAAAATGAATGCCGACTTAAGTACAACAAGACTGACTCTTCTTACTGTCTATGTTTTGAATCATCCCTGTGACACTAGTTATAGATTCCGATGCTTCACTTCAGGTTTACTGTATCCCTTGGACCTTCTTATTGACGATGAAACACAGAAATTGCATCGGAATTAAATACAAAAGGCACAATGCAGAATTAAGTTCAAGAAGACTGACTCATCTTACTGTCTATCTTTTGAACCAGTCCTGTGACACTAGTTATAGACTCCGATGCTTCACTTCAGGTTTACTGTATCCCTTGGACCTTCTTATTGACGATGAAACACAGAAATTGCATCGGAATTAAATAGAAAAGGCACATTGCCGACTTAAGTACAACAAGTTTGACTCTTCTTGCTGGCTATGTTTTGAACCATTCCTGTGACACTAGTTATAGATCAGATGCTTCACTTCAGGTTTATTGTATACCTCGGACCTTCTTATTGACGATGAAACACAGAAATTGCATCGGAATTAAATAGAAAAGGCACAATGCCGACTTAAGTACAAGAAGACTGACTCTTCTTACTGTCTATGTTTTGAACCATCCCTGTGACACTAGTTATAGATTCCAATGCTTCACTTCAGGTTTACTGTATCCCTTGGACCTTCTTATTGGCGATGAAACACAGAAAATGCATCGGAATTAAATACAAAAGGCACAATGCCGACTTAAGTACAAGAAGACTGACTCTCCTTACTGACTATGTTTGAACCATTCCTGTGACACTAGTTATAGATTCCGATGCTTCATTTCAGGTTTACTGTATCCCTTGGACCTTCTTATTGACGATGAAACACAGAAATTGCATCGGAATTAAATACAAAAGGCACAATGCAGAATTAAGTTCAAGAAGACTGACTCATCTTACTGTCTATGTTTTAACCATTCCTGTGACACTAGTTATAGAATCCGATGCTTCACTCCAGGTTTACTATATCCCTTGGACCTTCTTATTGACGATGAAACACAGAAATTGCATCGGAATTAAATACAAAATGTACAAAGCCGAATTAAGTACAAGAAGACTGACTCTTCTTACTGTATATGTTTTCAACCATTCCTGTGACACTAGTTATAGAATCCGATGCTTCACTCCAGGTTTACTATATCCCTTGGACCTTTTTATTGACGATGAAACACAGGAATTGCATCGAAATTAAATAGAAAAGGCACAATGCCGACTTAAGTACAAGAAGACTGACTCTTCTTACTCAGTATGTTTTGAACCATTCCATTGACACTAGTTATAGATTCCGATGCTACACTCCACGTTTACTGTATCCCTTGGACCTTCTTATTGACGATGAAACACAGAAATTGCATCGGAATTAAATAGAAAAGGCACAATGCCGACTTAAGTACAACAAGTTTGACTCTTCTTGCTGACTATGTTTTGAACCATTCCTGTGACACTAGTTATAGATCAGATGCTTCACTTCAGGTTTACTGTATACCTTGGACCTTCTTATTGACGATGAAACACAGAAATTGCATCGGAATTAAATAGAAAAGGCACAATGCCGACTTAAGTACAAGAAGACTGACTCTTCTTACTGTCTATGTTTTGAACCATCCCTGTGACACTAGTTATAGATTCCGATGCTTCACTCCAGGTTTACTGTATCCCTTGGCCCTTCTTATTGACGATGAAACACAGCAATTGCATCGGAATTAAATACAAAAGGCGCAATGCCGACTAAAGTACAAGAAGACTGACTCTCCTTACTGACTATGTTTTGAACCCTTCCTGTGACACTAGTTATAAATTCCAATACTTCACTTCAGGTTTACTGTATCCCTTGGACCTTCTTATTGGCGATGAAACACAGAAAATGCATCGGAATTAAATTCCAAAGGCACAATGCCGACTTAAGTACAAGAAGACTGACTCTCCTTACTGACTATGTTTTGAACCATTCCTGTGACACTAGTTATAGATTCCGATGCTTCACTTCAGGTTTACTGTATCCCTTGGACCTTCTTATTGACGATGAAACACAGAAATTGCATCGGAATTAAATACAAAAGGCACAATGCAGAATTAAGTTCAAGAAGACTTACTCATCTTACTGTCTATGTTTTAACCATTCCTGTGACACTAGTTATAGAATCCGATGCTTCACTCCAGGTTTACTATATCCCTTGGACCTTCTGATTGACGATGAAACACAGGAATTGCATCGAAATTAAATAGAAAAGGCACAATGCCGACTTAAGTACAAGAAGACTGACTCTTCTTACTGACTATGTTTGAACCACTCCCGTGACACTAGTTATAAATTCCGATGGTTCACTTCAGGTTTACTATATCCCTTGGACCCTCATATTGACGATGAAACAAAGGAATTGCATCGGAATTAATTACAAAAGGCACCGTGCAGAATTAAGTACAGGGAGACTGACTCTTTTTACTGTCTATGATTTGAACCATTCCTGTGACACTAGTTGTAGATTCCGATGCTTCACTTCAGGTTTACTGTACCCCTCTGACCTTCTTATTGACGACGAAACACAGAAATTGCATCGGAATTAAATACAAAAGGCACAATGCCGACTTAAGTACATGATGACTGACTCTACTTACTGTCTATGTTTTGAACCATTCCATTGACACTAGTTATAGATTCCGATGCTTCACTTCAGGTTTACTGTATCCCTTGGACCTTGTTATTGACGATGAAACACAGAAATTGCATCGGAATTAAATAGGAAAGGTACAATGCCGTCTTAAGTACAAGAAGACTGACACTTCTCACTGACTATGATTTGAACCAATCCTTTGACTCTAGTTATAGATTCCGATGCTTCACCTCAGGTTTACTGTATCCTTTGGACCTTCTTATTGACGATGAAACACAGAAATTGCATCGGAATTAAATACAAAAGGCAAAATGCCGACTTAAGTACACGAAGACTGACTCTTCTTACTGTCTATGTTTTGAACCATTCCTGTGACACTAGTTATAGATTCCGAAGCTTCACTCCAGGTTTACTGTATCCCTTGGACCCTACTTATTGATGATGAAACACAGAAATTGCATCGGAATTAAATAGAAAAGGCACAATGCCGACTTAAGTACAAGAAGACTGACTCTTCTTACTGACTATGTTTTGAACCATTCCTGTGACACTAGTTATAGATTCCGATGCTTCACTCCAGGTTTACCGTATCCCTTGGACGTTCTTATTGACGATGAAATACAGAAATTGCCTCCGAATTAAATACAAAAGGCACAATGCCGACTTAAGGACAAGAAGACTGACTCTTCTTACTGTCTACTTTTTGAACCATACCAATGAGACTACTTATAGATTCCGAAGCTTCACTCCAGGTTTACTGTATCACTTGGACCTTCTTATTGACGATGAAACACAGAAATTGCATCGGAATTAAACAGAAAAGGCACTATGCCGACTTTAGTACAAGAAGACTGACTCTTCTTACTGACTATGTTTTGAACGATTCCTGTGACACTAGTTATAGATCCCGATGCTTCACTACAGGTTTACTGTATGCCTTGGACATTCTCATTGACGATGAAACACAAAAATTGCATCGGAACTAAATACAAAAGGCAAAATGCCGACTGAAGTACACGAAGACTGACTCTTCTTACTGTCTATGATTTGAACCATTCCTGTGACACTAGTTACAGATTCCGATGCTCCACTCCAGGTGTACTGTATCCCTTGGACCTTCTTAATGACGATGAAACACAGAAATTGCTTCGGAATAAAATACAAAAGGCACAACGCCGACTTAAGTACAAGAAGACTAACTCTTCTTACTGACTATGCTTTGAACCATTCCTGTGACACTACTTATGGATTCCGATGCTTCACTTCAGGTTTACTGTATCCCTCGGACCTTCTTATTGACGGTGAAACACAGAAATTGCATCGGAATTAAATTCAAAAGGCACAATGCCGAATTAAGTTCAAGAAGGTTGACTCTTCTTACTGTCTATTTCTGAACCACTCCTGTGACACTAGTTATAGACTCCGATGCTTCACTCCAGGTTTACTGTATCTCTTGGACCTTCTTATTGACGATGAAACACAGAAATTGCACCGGAATTAAATACAGAAGGCAGAATGCCGACTTAACTAAAAGAAATCTGACTCTTCTTACTGTCTATGATTTGAACTATTCCTGGGACACTAGTTATAGATTCCGATGCTTAACTCCTGGTTTACTGAATTCCTTGGACCTTCATACTGACGATGAAACACAGAAATTGCATCACAATTAAATAGAAAATGCACAATGATGACTTAAGTACAATAAGACTGACTATTCTTACTGACTATGTTTTGAACTATTCCTGTGACACTAGTTATAGACTCCGATGCTTCACTTCAGGATTACTGTATCGCTCTGACCTTCTTATTGACGATGAAACACAGAAAATGCATCGGAATTAAATACAATAGGCACAAAGCAGAATTAAGTACAAGAAGACTGACTCTTCTTACTGTCTATGTTTTGAACCATTCCTGCGACACTAGCTATAGATTACGATGCTTCACTTCAGGATTCAGGTTTACTGTACCCCTCTGACCTTTTTATTGACGATGAAACACAGAAATTGCATCGGAATTAAATACAAAAGGCACCATGCCGACTTAAGTACAAGAAGACTGACTCTCCTTACTGACTATGTTTTGAACCATTCCTGTGACACTAGTTATAGATTCCGAAGCTTCACTTCAGGTTTACTGTATCCCTTGGACCTTCTTATTGAGGATGAATCACAGAAATTGCTTCGGAATTAATTACAAAAGGCACAATGCCGACTTAAGGACAATAAGACTGACACTTCTTACTGTCTATGTATTAAACCATTCCTGTGACACTAGCTATAGATTCCGAAGCTTCACTTCAGGTTTACTGTATCCCTTGGACCTTCATATTGACGATGAAACACAGAAATTGCATCGGATTTAAATTGAACGGGCACAATGTGGACGTAAGTACAAGAAGACTGACTCTTCTTACTGTCTATGTTTTGAACCATTCCTGTGACACTAGTAATAGATTCCGATGCTTCACTCGAGGTTTACTATATCCCATTTACCTTCTTATTGACGATGAAACACAGAAATTGCATCGGAAGTAAATAGAAAGGCACAATGCCGACTAAAGTACAAGAAGACTGACTCTTCTTACTGACAATGTTTTGAACCATTCCATTGACACTAGTTATAAATTCCGATGCTTCTCTTCATGTTTACTGTATCCCTTGGACTTTCTTATTGACGATGAAACACAGAAATTGCATCGGAATTAAATAGAAAAGGCACACTGCCGACTTAAGTACAAGAAGACTGACTGTTCTTACTGACTATGTTTTCAACCATTCCTGTGACACTAGTCATAGATCCGATGCATCACTACAGATTTACTGTATACCTTGGACCTTCTTGTTGACGATGAAACACAGAAATTGCATCGGAATTAAATACAAACGGCACAATGCCGACTTAAGTACAATAAGACTGACTCTTCTTACTGTCTATGCTTTGAACCATTCCATTGACACTAGTTATAGATTTCGATGCTTCACTTCAGGTTTACTGTATTCCTTGGACCTTCTTATTGACGATGAAACACAGAAAATGCATCGGAATTAAATACAAAAGGCACAATGCCGACTTAAGTACATGAAGACCGACTCTTCCTACTGACTATGTTTGAACCATTCCTGTGACACTAGTGATAGATTCCGATGCTTCACTTCAGGCTTATTGTATCCCTTGGACCTTCTTATTGACGATGAAACACAGAAATTGCATCGGAATTAAATACAAAAGGCACAATGCAGAAATAAGTTCAAGAAGACTGACTCATCTTACTGTCTATTTTTGAACCAGTCCTGTGACACTAGTTATAAATTCCGATGCTTCACTTCAGGTTTACTGTATACCTTGGAGCTTCTTATTGACTATGAACCACAGAAATTTCATCGGAATTAAATACAAAAGGCACAAAGCAGAATTAAGTACAAGAGGACTGACTCTTCTTACTGTCTATGTTTTGAACCATTCCTGTGACACTAGTTATAGATTCCGATGCTTCACTCCAGGTTTACTGTATCCCTTGGACCTTCTTATTGAGGATGAATCACAGAAATTGCTTCGGAATTAATTACAAAAGGCACAATGCCGACTTAAGGACAAGAAGACTGACACTTCTTACTGTCTATGTATTAAACCATTCCTGTGACATTAGCTATAGATTCCGAAGCTTCACTTCAGGTTTACTGTATCCCTTGGACCTTCATATTGACGATGAAACACAGAAATTGCATCGGATTTAAATTGAAAGGGCACAATGTGGACGTAAGTACAAGAAGACTGACTCTTCTTACTGTCTATGTTTTGAACCATTCCTGTGACGCTAGTAATAGATTCCGATGCTTCACTCGAGGTTTACTATATCCCATTTACCTTCTTATTGACGATGAAACACAGAAATTGCATCGGAAGTAAATAGAAAGGCACAATGCCGACTTAAGTACAAGAAGACTGACTCTTCTTACTGACAATGTTTTGAACCATTCCATTGACACTAGTTATAAATTCCGATGCTTCTCTTCATGTTTACTGTATCCATTGGACTTTCTTATTGACGATGAAACACAGAAATTGCATCGGAATTAAATAGAAAAGGCACACTGCCGACTTAAGTACAAGAAGACTGACTCTTCTTACTGACTATGTTTTCAACAATTCCTGTGACACTAGTCATAGATCCGATGCATCACTACAGATTTACTGTATACCTTGGACCTTCTTGTTGACGATGAAACACAGAAATTGCATCGGAATTAAATACAAACGGCACAATGCCGACTTATGTACAATAAGACTGACTCTTCTTACTGTCTATGTTTTGAACCATTTCTGTGACACTAGTTATAGATTCCGATGCTTCACTCCTGTTTTACTGCATCCCTTGGGCCTTCTTACTGACGATGAAACACAGAAATTGCATCGGAATTAAATACAAAAGGCACAATGCCGACTTAAGGACAACAAGATTGACTCTTCTTACTGAATATGTTTTGAACCAGTCCTGTGACACTAGCTATAGATTCCGATGCTTCACTTCAGGTTTACTGTATCCCTCTGACCTTCTTAATGACAATGAAACACAGACATTGCATCTAATTAAATCCAAAAGGCACAATGCCGACTTAAATACAAGAAGACTGACTCTTCTTACCGTCCATGTTTTGAACCATACCATTGACACTAGTTATAGATTCCGATGCTTCACTCCAGGTTTACTGTATCCCTTGGACTTTCTTATTGACGATGAAACACACCAATTGCATCGGAATTAAATAGAAAAGGCACTATGCCGACTTAAGTACAAGAAGACTGACTCTTCTTACTGTCTATGTTTTGAACCATCCCTGTGACACTAGTTATAGATTCCGATGCTTCACTTCAGGTTTACTGTATCCCTTGGTCCTTCTTATTGACGATGAAACACAGCAATTGCATCGGAATTAAATACAAAAGGCACAATGCCGACTAAAGTACAAGAAGACTGACTCTCCTTGCTGACTATGTTTTGAACCCTTCCTGTGACACTAGTTATAAATTACGATGCTTCACTTCAGGTTTACTGTATCCCTTGGACCTTCTTATTGACGATGAAACACAGAAAATGCATCGGAATTAAATACAAAAGGCACAAAGCCGACTTAAGTACAAGAAGACTGACACTCCTTACTGACTATGTTTTGAACCATTCCTGTGACACTAGTGATAGATTCCGATGCTTCACTTCAGGTTTACTGTATCCCTTGGACCTTCTTATTGACGATGAAACACAGAAATTGCATCGGAATTAAATACAAAAGGCACAATGCAGAAATAAGTTCAAGAAGACTGACTCATCTTACTGTCTATTTTTGAACCAGTCCTGTGACACTAGTTATAGACTCCGATGCTTCACTTCAGGTTTACTGTATCCCTTGGACCTACTTATTGACGATGAAACACAGAAATTGCATCGGAATTAAATACAAAAGGCACAAAGCCGAATTAAGTACAAGAAGACTGACTCTTCTTACTGTCTATGTTTTGAACCATTCCTGTGACACTAGTTATAGAATCCGATGCTTCACTCCGGGTTTACTATATCCCTTGGACCTTCTTATTGACAATGAAACACAGGAATTGCATCGAAATTAAATAGAAAAGGCACAATGCCAACTTAAGTACAAGAAGACTGACTCTTCTTACTCACTATGTTTTGAACCATTCCTGTGACACTAGTTATAGATCAGATTCTACACTTCAGGTTTACTGTATACCTTGGACCTTCTTATTGACGATTAAACACAGAAATTGCATCGGAATTAAATACAAACGGCACAATGCCGATTTAAGTACAACAAGACTGACTCTTCCTACTGTCCATGTTTTGAACCATTCCTGTGACACTAGTTACAGATTCCGATGCTTCACTTCAGGTTTACCGTATCCATTGGACCTTCTTATTGACGATGAAACACAGAAAATGCATCGGAATTAAATGCAAAAGGCACAATGCCGACTTAAGTACATGAAGACCGACTCCTCCTACTGTCTTTGTTATGAACCATTCCTGTGACACTAGTTATAAATTCCGATGCTTCACTTCAGGTTTACTGTATCCCTTGGACCTTCTTATTGACAATGAAACACAGAAATTGTATCGGAATTAAATACAAAATGCACAAAGCAGGGTTAAGTACAAGAAGTCTGACTCTTCTTACTGTCTATGCTTTGAACCATTCCTGTGACACTAGTTATAGATTCCGATGCTTCACTCCAGGTTTACTCTATCCCTTGGACATTCTTATTGACGATGAAACACAGAAAATGCATCGGAATTAAATGCAAAAGGCACAATGCCGACTTAAGTACATGAAGACCGACTCCTCCTACTGTCTTTGTTATGAACCATTCCTGTGACACTAGTTATAAATTCCGATGCTTCACGTCAGGCTTACTGTATACCCTGGACCTTCTTATTGACGATGAAACACAGAAATTGCATCGGAATTAAATACAAAAGGCACAAAGCAGAATTAAGGTCAAGAACACTGACTCTTCTTACTGTCTATGATTTGAACCACTCCTGTGACACTAGTTATAGATTCCGATGCTTCACTCCAGGTTTACTGTATCCCTTGGACCTTCTTATTGACGATGAAACACAGAAATTGCATCGGAATTAATTACAAAAGCACAATGCCGACATAAGGACAAAAAAACTGACTCTTATTACTGACTATGTTTTGAAGCATTCCTGTGACACCAGCTATAGATTCCGAAGCTTCACTTCAGGTTTACTGTATCCCTTGGACCTTCTTATTGACGATGAAACACAGAAATTGCATCGGAATTAAATAGAAAAAGCACAATGCCGACTTAAGTACAAGAAGACTGACTCTTCTTACTGACTATGTTTTGAACCATTCCATTGACACCAGTTATAGATTCCGATGCTTCACTCCATGTTTACTGTATCCCTTGGACCTTCTTATTGACGATGAAACACAGAAATTGCATCGGAATTAAATAGAAAAAGATCAATGCCGACCTAAGGACAAGAAGACTGACTCTTCTTACTGACTTTGCTTTGAACCAATCCTGTGACACTAGTTATAGATTCCGATGCTTCACTTCAGGTTTATTGTACCCCTCTGACCTCTTATTGACGATGAAACACAGAAATTGCATCGGAATTAAATAAAAAGGCCCAATGCCGACTTAAGTACAAGAAGACTGACTCTTCTTACTGACTATGTTTTGAACCATTCCTGTGACACTAGTTATAAATTCCGATGCTTCACTCCAGGTTTACTGTATCCCTTGCACCTTCTTATTGACGATGAAACACAGAAATTGCATCGGAATTAAATAGAAAAGGCACAATGCCGACTTAAGTACAAAAACCTGCCTCTTCTTACTGACTATGTTTTGAACCATTCCTGTGACACTAGTTATAGATCCGATGCTTCACTTCATTTTTACTGTATACCTTGGACCTTCTTATTGACGATGAAACACAGAAATTGCATCGGAATTAAATACAAAAGGCACAAAGCAGAATTAAGGTCAAGAAGACTGACTCTTCTTACTGTCTATGCTTGGAACCATTCCTGTGACAGTAGTTATAGATTCCGATGCTTCACTCCAGGTTTACTGTATCCCTTGGACCTTCTTATTGACGATGAAACGTAGAAATTGCATCGGAATTAATTACAAAAGGCACAATGCCGACATAAGGACAAGTAGACTGACTCTTCTTACTGACTATGTTTTAAAGCATACCTGTGACACTAGCTATAGCTTCCGAAGCTTCACTTCAGGTTTACTGTATCCCTTGGACCACCTTAATGACGATGAAACACAGAAATTGCATCGGAATTAAATACAAAAGGCACAATGCCGACTTAAGGACAAGAAGAGTGACTCTTCTTACTGACTTTGTTTGAACCTTTCCTGTGACACTAGTTATAGATTCCGATGCCTCACTTCAGGTTTATTGTATCCCTCTGACCTTCTTATTGACGATGAAACACAAAAATTGCATCGGAATTAAATAGAAAAGGCACAATGTCGACGTAAGTACAAGAAGACTGACTCTTCTTACTGTCTATGTTTTGAACCATTCCTGTAACACTAGTTATAGATTCCGATGCTTCACTCCAGTTTTACTATATCCCTTGGACCTTCTTATTGACGATGAAACACAGAAATTGCATCGGAATTAATTGGAAAAGGCACAATGCCGACTTAAATACAAGAAGACTGACTCTTCTTACCGTCCATGTTTTGAACCATACCATTGACACTAGTTATAGATTCCGATGCTTCACTCCAGGTTTACTGTATCCCTTGGACTTTCTTATTGACGATGAAACACACCAATTGCATCGGAATTAAATAGAAAAGGCACTATGCCGACTTAAGTACAAGAAGACTGACTCTTCTTACTGTCTATGTTTTGAACCATCCCTGTGACACTAGTTATAGATTCCGATGCTTCACTTCAGGTTTACTGTATCCCTTGGTCCTTCTTATTGACGATGAAACACAGCAATTGCATCGGAATTAAATACAAAAGGCACAATGCCGACTAAAGTACAAGAAGACTGACTCTCCTTACTGACTATGTTTTGAACCCTTCCTATGACACTAGTTATAAATTACGATGCTTCACTTCAGGTTTACTGTATGCCTTGGACCTTCTTATTGACGATGAAACACAGAAAATGCATCGGAATTAAATACAAAAGGCACAAAGCCGACTTAAGTACAAGAAGACTGACACTCCTTACTGACTATGTTTTCAACCATTCCTGTGACACTAGTGATAGATTCCGATGCTTCACTTCAGGTTTACTGTATCCCTTGGACCTTCTTATTGACGATGAAACACAGAAATTGCATCGGAATTAAATACAAAAGGCACAATGCAGAAATAAGTTCAAGAAGACTGACTCATCTTATTGTCTATTTTTGAACCAGTCCTGTGACACTAGTTATAGACTCCGATGCTTCACTTCAGGTTTACTGTATCCCTTGGACCTACTTATTGACGATGAAACACAGAAATTGCATCGGAATTAAATACAAAAGGCACAAAGCCGAATTAAGTACAAGAAGACTGACTCTTCTTACTGTCTATATTTTGAACCATTCCTGTGACACTAGTTATAGAATCCGATGCTTCACTCCAGGTTTACTATATCCCTTGGACCTTCTTATTGACAATGAAACACAGGAATTGCATCGAAATTAAATAGAAAAGGCACAATGCCAACTTAAGTACAAGAAGACTGACTCTTCTTACTCACTATGTTTTGAACCATTCCTGTGACACTAGTTATAGATCAGATTCTTCACTTCAGGTTTACTGTATACCTTGGACCTTCTTATTGACGATGAAACACAGAAATTGCATCGGAATTCTATACAAACGGCACAATGCCGATTTAAGTACAACTAGACTGACTCTTCCTACTGTCCATGTTTTGAACCATTCCTGTGACACTAGTTACAGATTCCGATGCTTCACTTCAGGTTTACCGTATCCCTTGGACCTTCTTATTGACGATGAAACTCAGAAAATGCATCGGAATTAAATGCAAAAGGCACAATGCCGACTTAAGTACATGAAGACCGACTCCTCCTACTGTCTTTGTTATGAACCATTCCTGTGACACTAGTTATAAATTCCGATGCTTCACTTCAGGTTTACTGTATCCCTTGGACCTTCTTATTGACAATGAAACACAGAAATTGTATCGGAATTAAATACAAAATGCACAAAGCAGGGTTAAGTACAAGAAGTCTGACTCTTCTTACTGTCTATGCTTTGAACCATTCCTGTGACACTAGTTATAGTTTCCGATGCTTCACTCCAGGTTTACTCTATCCCTTGGACATTCTTATTGACGATGAAACACAGAAATTGCATCGGAATTAAATACAAAAGGCACAATGCCGACTTAAGGACAAGAAGACTGAGTCTTCCTACTGACCTTGTTTTGAACCATTCCCGTGACACTAGTTATAGATCCGATGCTTAACTTCAGGCTTACTGTATACCTTGGACCTTCTTATTGACGATGAAACACAGAAATTGCATCGGAATTAAATACAAAAGGCACAAAGCAGAATTAAGGTCAAGAACACTGACTCTTCTTACTGTCTATGATTTGAACCACTCCTGTGACACTAGTTATAGATTCCGATGCTTCACTTCAGGCTTATTGTATCCCTCTAACCTTCTTATTGACGATGAAACACAGAAATTGCATCGGAATTAAATACAAAAGGCACAATATCGACGTAAGTAAAAGAAGACTGACTCATCTTACTGTCTATGTTTGAACCATTCCTGTGACACTAGTTATAGATTCCGATGCTTCACTCCAGGCTTACTATATCCCTTGGACCTTGTTATTGACGACGAAACACAGAAATTGCATCGGAATTAAATAGAAAAAGCACAATGCCGACTTAAGTACAAGAAGACTGACTCTTCTTACTGACTATGTTTTGAACCATTCCATTGACACCAGTTATAGATTCCGATGCTTCACTCCATGTTTACTGTATCCCTTGGACCTTCTTATTGACGATGAAACACAGAACTTGCATCGGAATTAAATAGAAAAAGCACAATGCCGACCTAAGGACAAGAAGACTGACTCTTCTTACTGACTTTGCTTTGAACCAATCCTGTGACACTAGTTATAGATTCCGATGCTTCACTTCAAGGTTTATTGTACCCCTCTGACCTCTTATTGACGATGAAACACAGAAATTGCATCGGAATTAAATAAAAAGGCACAATGCCGACTTAAGTACAAGAAGACTGACTCTTCTTACTGACTATGTTTTGAACCATTCCTGTGACACTAGTTATAAATTCCGATGCTTCACTCCAGGTTTACTGTATCCCTTGCACCTTCTTATTGACGATGAAACACAGAAATTGCATCGGAATTAAATAGAAAAGGCACAATGCCGACTTAAGTACAAAAACCTGACTCTTCTTACTGACTATGTTTTGAACCATTCCTGTGACACTAGTTATAGATCCGATGCTTCACTTCATTTTTACTGTATACCTTGGACCTTCTTATTGACGATGAAACACAGAAATTGCATCGGAATTAAATACAAAAGGCACAAAGCAGAATTAAGGTCAAGAAGACTGAATCTTCTTACTGTCTATGCTTGGAACCATTCCTGTGACAGTAGTTATAGATTCCGATGCTTCACTCCAGGTTTACTGTATCCCTTGGACCACCTTAATGACGATGAAACACAGAAATTGCATCGGAATTAAATACAAAAGGCACAATGCCGACTTAAGGACAAGAAGAGTGACTCTTCTTACTGACTTTGTTTGAACCTTTCCTGTGACACTAGTTATAGATTCCGATGCCTCACTTCAGGTTTATTGTATCCCTCTGACCTTCTTATTGACGATGAAACACAAATATTGCATCGGAATTAAATAGAAAAGGCACAATGTCGACGTAAGTACAAGAAGACTGACTCTTCTTACTGTCTATGTTTTGAACCATTCCTGTAACACTAGTTATAGATTCCGATGCTTCACTCCAGTTTTACTATATCCCTTGGACCTTCTTATTGACGATGAAACACAGAAATTGCATCGGAATTAATTGGAAAAGGCACAATGCCGACTTAAGTACAAGAAGACTGACTCTTCTTACTGTCTATGTTTTGAACCATCCCTGTGACACTAGTTATAGATTCCGATGCTTCACTCCAAGTTTACTGTATCCCTTGGTCCTTCTTATTGACGATGAAACACAGAAATTGCATCGGAATTAAATTCAAAAGGCACAATGCCGACTTAAGTACAAGAAGACTGACTCTTCTTACTGACTATGCTTTGAACCATTCCTGTGACACTAGTTATAGATTCCGATGCTTCACTCCAGGTTTACTGTAACCCTTGGACCTTCTTATTGACGATGAAACACAGAAATTGCACCGGAATTAAATACGAAAGGCACAATGCCGACTTAAGGACAAGAAGACTGAGTTTTCTTACTGACCTTGTTTTGAACCATTCCTGTGACACTACTTATAGATACCGATGCTCCACTTCAGCATTACTGTATCCCTCTGACCTTCTTATTGACGATGAAACACAGAAATTGCATCGGAAATAAATAGAAAAGGCACAATGCCGACTTAAGTACAACAAGACAGACTCTTCTTACTGTCTATGTTTTGAACCATCCCTGTGACACTAGTTATAGATTCCGATGCTTCACTCCAGGTTTACTGTATCCCTTGGTCCTTCTTATTGACGATGAAACACAGCAATTGCATCGGAATTAAATACAAAAGGCACAATGCCGACTAAAGTACAAGAAGACTGACCCTCCTTACTTACTATGTTTTGAACCCTTCCTGCGACACTAGTTATAAATTACGATGCTTCACTTCAGGTTTACTGTATCCCTTGGACCTTCTTATTGACGATGAAACACAGATAATGCATCGGAATTAAATACAAAAGGCACAAAGCCGAATTAAGTACGAGAAGACTGACTCTTCTTACTGTCTATGTTTTGAACCATTCCTGTGACACTAGTTATAGAATCCGATGCTTCACTCCAGGTTTAATATATCCCTTGGACCGTCTTATTGACGATGAAACACAGGAATTGCCTCGAAATTAAATAGAACAGGCACAATGCCGACTTAAGTACAAGAAGACTGACTCTTCTTCCTCACTATGTTTTGAAGCATTCCATTGACACTAGTTATAGATTCCGATGCTTCACTCCACGTTTACTGTATTCCTTGGACCTTCGTATTGACGATGAAACACAGAAATTGCATCGGAATTAAATAGAAAAGGCACAATGCCGACTTAAGTACAAGAAGTTTGTCTCTTCTTACTTACTATGTTTTGAACCATTCCTGTGACACTAGTTATAGATGAGATACTTCACTTCAGGTTTACTGTATACCTTGGACCTTCTTATTGACGATGAAACACAGAAATTGCATCGGAATTAAATACAAACGGCACAATGCCGACTTAAGTACAAGAAGACTGACTCTTCCTACTGTTTATGTTTGAACCATTCCTGTGACACTAGTTATAGATTCCGATGCTTCACTTCAGGTTTACTGTATCCCTTGGACCTTCTTATTGACGATGAAACACAGAAATTGCATCGGAATTAAATGCAAAATGCACAATGCCGACTTAAGTACATGAAGACCGACTATTCCTACTGTCTATGTTTTGAACCATTCCTGTGACACTAGTTATAAATTCCGATGCTTCACTTCTGATTTACTGTATCCCTTGGACCTTCTTATTGACGATGAAGCACAGAAATTGCATCGGAATTAAATACAAAATGCACAAAGCAGAATTAAGTACAAGAAGTCTGACTCTTCTTACTGACTATGTTTTGAACCATTCCTGTGACACTAGTTATAGATCAGATGCTTCACTTCAGGTTTACTGTATACCTTGGACCTTCTTATTGACGATGAAGCACAGAAATTGCATCGGAATTAAATACAAAAGGCACAATGCCGACTTAAGGACAAGAAGACTGAGTCTTCTTACTGACCTTGTTTTGAACCATTCCTGTGACACTAGTTATAGATTCCGACGCTCCACTTCTGGATTACTGTATCCCTCTGACCTTCTTATTGACGATGAAACACAGAAATTGTATCGGAATTAAATAGAAAAGGCACAATGCCGACTTAAGTACAGGAAGACTGACTTTTCTTACTGTCTATGTTTTGAAACATCCCTGTGACACTAGTTATAGATTCCGATGCTTCACTCCAGGTTTACTGTATACCTTGGTCCTCCTTATTGACGATGAAACACAGCAATTGCGTCGGAATTAAACACAAAAGGCACAATGCCGACTAAAGTACAAGAAGACTGACTCTCCTTACTGACTATGTTTTGAACCCTTCCTGTGACACCAGTTATAAATTCCGATGCTTCACTTCAGGTTTACTATATCCCTTGGACCTTCTTATTGGCGATGAAACACAGAAAATGCATCGGAATTAAATACAAAAGGCACAATGCCGACTTAAGTACAAGAAGACTGACTCTCCTTACTGACTATGTTTTGAACCATTCCTGTGACACTAGTTATAGATTCCGATGCTTCACTTCAGGTTTACTGTATCCCTTGGACCTTCTTATTGACGATGAAACACAGAAATTGCATCGGAATTAAATACAAAAGGCACAATGCAGAATTAAGTTCAAGAAGACTGACTCACCTTACTGTCTATGTTTTGAACCATTCGTGTGACACTAGTTATAGAATCCGATGCTTCACTCCAGGTTTACTATATCCCTTGGACCTTCTTATTGACGATGAATCACAGGAATTGCATCGAAATTAAATAGAAATGGCGCAATGCCGACTTAAGTACAAGAAGACTGACTCTTCTTACTGACTATGTTTTGAACCATTCCATGGACACTAGTTATAGATTCCGATGCTTCACTCCACATTTACTGTATCCCTTGGACCTTCTTATTGACGATGAAACACAGAAGTTGCATCGGAATTAAATAGAAAAGGCACAATGCCGACTTAAGTACAAGAAGTTTGACTCTTCTTACTGACTATGTTTTGAACCATTCCTGTGACACTAGTTATCAGATGCTTCACTTCAGGTTTACTATATACCTTGGACCTTCTTATTGACGATGAAACACAGAAATTGCATCGGAATTAAATACAAACGGCACAATGCCGACTTAAGTACAAGAAGACTGACTCTTCCTACTGTCCATGTTTTGAACCATTACTGTGACACTAGTTATAGATTCCGATGCTTCACTTCAGGTTTACTGTATCCCTTGCACCTTCTTATTGACGATGAAACACAGAAAATGCATCGGAATGAAATGCAAAAGGCACAATGCCGACTTAAGTACATGAAGACCGACTCTTCCTACTGTCTATGTTTTGAACCATTTCTGTGACACTAGTTACAGATAACGATGCTTCACTCCGGGTTTACTGTATCCCTTGGACCTTCTTATTGACGATGAAACACAGAAATTGCATCGGAATTAAATACAAAAGGCACAATGCTGACTTAAGTACAAGAAGACTAACTCTTCTTACTGACTATGTTTTGAACCATTCCTGTGACACTAGTTATGGATTCCGATGCTTCACTTCAGGTTTACTGTATCCCTCTGATCTTCTTATTGACGATGAAACACAGAAATTGCATCGGAATTAAATACAAAATACACAATGCCGATTTCAGTTCAAGAAGACTGACTCTTCTTACTGTCTATTTTTGAACCAGTACTGTGACACTAGTTATAGACTCCGATGCTTCACTCCAGGTTTACTGTATCCCTTGGTCCTTCTTATTGACGATGAAACACAGAAATTGCATCGGAATTAAATAGAAAAGGCACAATGCCGACTTAAGTACAAGAAGACTGACTCTTCTTACTGACTATGTTTGAACCATTCCCGTGACACTAGTTATAAATTCCGATGGTTCACTTCAGGTTTACTATATCCCTTGGACCTTCATATTGACGATGAAACAAAGAAATTGCATCGGAATTAATTACAAAAGGCACAGTGCATAATTAAGTACAAGAAGACTAACTCTTCTTACTGACTATGTTTTGAACCATTCCTGTGACACTAGTTGTAGATTCCGATGCTTCACTTCAGGTTTACTGTACCCCTCTGACCTTATTATTGACGATGAAACACAGAAATTGCATCGGAATTAAATACAAAAGCACATTGCCGGCTTAAGTAAATGAAGACTGACTCTACTTACTGTCTATGTTTTGAACCATTCCATTGACACTAGTTATAGATTCAGATGCTTCACTTCAGGTTTACTGTATCCCTTGGACCTTGTTATTGACTATGAAACACAGAAATTGCATCGGAATTAAATAGGAAAGGTACAATGCCGTCATAAGTACAAGAAGACTGACTCTTCTTACTGACTATGATTTGAACCATTCCTGTGACACTAGTTATAGATTCCGATGCTTCACCTCAGGTTTACTGTATCCCTTGGACCTTCTTATTGACGATGAAACACAGAAATTGCATCAGAATTAGATACGAAAGGCAAAATGACGACTTAAGTACACGAAAACTGACTCTTCTTACTGTCTATGTTTTGAACCATTCCTGTGACACTAGTTATAGATTCCGAAGCTTCACTCCAGGTTTACTGTATCCCTTGAACCCTTCTTAATGACGATGAAACACAGAAATTGCATCGGAATTAAAAAGAAAAGGCACAATGCCGACTTAAGTACAAGAAGACTGACTCTTTTTACTGACTATGTTTTGAACCATTCCTTTGACACTAGTTATAGATTCCGATGCTTCACTTCAGGATTACTGTATCCCTCTGACCTTCTTATTGACGATGAAACACAGAAATTGCATCGGAATTAAATAGAAAAGGCACAATGCGGACTTAAGTACAAGAAGACTGACTCTTCTTACTGTCTATGTTTTGAACCATTCCTGTGACACTAGTTATAGATTCCGATGCTTCACTCCTGGTTTACTGTATCCCTTGGACGTTCTTATTGACGATGAAACACAGAAATTGCATCCGAATTAAATACAAAAGGCACAATGCCGACTTAAGGGCAAGAAGACTGACTCTTCTTACTGTCTATTTTTTGAACCATAACATTGAGACTAGTTATAGATTCCGATGCTTCACTCCAGGTTTACTGTATCACTTGGACCTTCTTATTGACGATGAAACTCAGAAATTGCATCGGAAATAAATAGAAAAGGCGCTATGCCTTCTTAAGTACAAGAAGACTGACTCTTCTTACTGACTATGTTTTGAACGATTCCTGTGACACTAGTTATAGATCCCGATGCTTCACTACAGGTTTACTGTATGCCTTGGACATTCTCATTGACGATGAAACACAAAAATTGCATCGGAACTAAATACAAAAGGCAAAATGCCGACTGAAGTACACGAAGACTGACTCTTCTTACTGTCTATGATTTGAACCATTCCTGTGACACTATTTACAGATTCCGATGCTTCACTCCAGGTTTACTGTAACCCTTGGATCTTCTTATTGACGATGAAACACAGAAATTGCACCGGAATTAAATACAAAAGGCACAATGCCGACTTAAGGACAAGAAGACTGAGTTTTCTTACTGACCTTGTTTTGAACCATTCCTGTGACACTACTTATAATTACCGATGCTCCACTTCAGGATTACTGTATCCCTCTGACCTTCTTATTGACGATGAAACACAGAAATTGCATCGGAAATAAATAGAAAAGGCACAATGCCGACTTAAGTACACAAGACTGACTCTTCTTACTGTCTATGTTTTGAACCATCCCTGTGACACTAGTTATAGATTCCGATGCTTCACTCCAGGTTTACTGTATCCCTTGGTCCTTCTTATTGACGATGAAACACAGCAATTGCATCGGAATTAAATACAAAAGGCACAATGCCGACTAAAGTACAAGAAGACTGACTCTCTTTACCTACTATGTTTTGAACCCTTCCTGTGACACTAGTTATAAATTACGATGCTTCACTTCAGGTTTACTGTATCCCTTGGACCTTCTTATTGACGATGAAACACAGAAAATGCATCGGAATTAAATACAAAAGGCACAAAGCCGAATTAAGTACAAGCAGACTGGCTCTTCTTACTGTCTATGTTTTGAACCATTCCTGTGACACTAGTTATAGAATCCGATGCTTCACTCCAGGTTTAATATATCCCTTGGACCGTCTTGTTGACGATGAAACACAGGAATTGCCTCGAAATTAAATAGAACAGGCACAATGCCGACATAAGTACAAGAAGACTGACTCTTCTTCCTCACTATGTTTTGAAGCATTCCATTGACACTAGTTATAGATTCCGATGCTTCACTCCACGTTTACTGTATTCCTTGGACCTTCTTATTGACGATGAAACACAGAAATTGCATCGGAATTAAATAGAAAAGGCACAATGCCGACTTAAGTACAAAAAGTTTGTCTCTTCTTACTTACTATGTTTTGAACCATTCCTGTGACACTAGTTATAGATGAGATACTTCACTTCAGGTTTACTGTATACCTTGGACCTTCTTATTGACGATGAAACACAGAAATTGCATCGGAATTAAATACAAACGGCACAATGCCGACTTAAGTACAAGAAGACTGACTCTTCCTACTGTTTATGTTTGAACCATTCCTGTGACACTAGTTATAGATTCCGATGCTTCACTTCAGGTTTACTGTATCCCTTGGACCTTCTTATTGACGATGAAACACAGAAATTGCATCGGAATTAAATGCAAAATGCACAATGCCGACTTAAGTACATGAAGACCGACTATTCCTACTGTCTATGTTTTGAACCATTCCTGTGACACTAGTTATAAATTCCGATGCTTCACTTCAGATTTACTGTATCCCTTGGACCTTCTTATTGACGATGAAGCACAGAAATTGCATCGGAATTAAATACAAAATGCACAAAGCAGAATTAAGTACAAGAAGTCTGACTCTTCTTACTGACTATGTTTTGAACCATTCCTGTGACACTAGTTATAGATCAGATGCTTCACTTCAGGTTTACTGTATACCTTGGACCTTCTTATTGACGATGAAGCACAGAAATTGCATCGGAATTAAATACAAAAGGCACAATGCCGACTTAAGGACAAGAAGACCGAGTCTTCTTACTGACCTTGTTATGAACCATTCCTGTGACACTAGTTATAGATTCCGACGCTCCACTTCTGGATTACTGTATCCCTCTGACCCTCTTATTGACGATGAAACACAGAAATTGTATCGGAATTAAATAGAAAAGGCACAATGCCGACTTAAGTACAGGAAGACTGACTTTACTTACTGTCTATGTTTTGAACCATCCCTGTGACACTAGTTATAGATTCCGATGCTTCACTCCAGGTTTACTGTATACCTTGGTCCTCCTTATTGACGATGAAACACAGCAATTGCATCGGAATTAAATACAAAAGCACAATGCCGACTTAAGTACAAGAAGACTGACTCTTCTTACTGACTATGTTAGAACCATTCCCGTGACACTACTTATAAATTCCGATGGTTCACTTCAGGTTTACTATATCCCTTGGACCTTCATATTGACGATGAAACAAAGAAATTGCATCGGAATTAATTACAAAAGGCACAGTGCAGAATTAAGTACAAGGAGACTGACTCTTCTTACTGTCTATGTTTTGAACCATTCCTGTGACACTAGTTGTAGTTTCCGATGCTTCACTTCAGGTTTACTGTACCCCTCTGACCTTATTATTGACGATGAAACACAGAAATTGCATCGGAATTAAATACAAAAGGCACAATGCAGAATTAAGTTCAAGAAGACTGACTCACCTTACTGTCTATGTTTTGAACCATTCGTGTGACACTAGTTATAGAATCCGATGCTTCACTCCAGGTTTACTATATCCCTTGGACCTTCTTATTGACGATGAATCACAGGAATTGCATCGAAATTAAATAGAAATGGCGCAATGCCGACTTAAGTACAAGAAGACTGACTCTTCTTACTGACTATGTTTTGAACCATTCCATGGACACTAGTTATAGATTCCGATGCTTCACTCCACATTTACTGTATCCCTTGGACCTTCTTATTGACGATGAAACACAGAAGTTGCATCGGAATTAAATAGAAAAGGCACAATGCCGACTTAAGTACAAGATGTTTGACTCTTCTTACTGACTATGTTTTGAACCATTCCTGTGACACTAGTTATCAGATGCTTCACTTCAGGTTTACTATATACCTTGGACCTTCTTATTGACGATGAAACACAGAAATTGCATCGGAATTAAATACAAACGGCACAATGCCGACTTAAGTACAAGAAGACTGACTCTTCCTACTGTCCATGTTTTGAACCATTACTGTGACACTAGTTATAGATTCCGATGCTTCACTTCAGGTTTACTGTATCCCTTGCACCTTCTTATTGACGATGAAACACAGAAAATGCATCGGAATTAAATGCAAAAGGCACAATGCCGACTTAAGTACATGAAGACCGACTCTTCCTACTGTCTATGTTTTGAACCATTCCTGTGACACTAGTTACAGATAACGATGCTTCACTCCGGGTTTACTGTATCCCTTGGACCTTCTTATTGACGATGAAACACAGAAATTGCATCGGAATTAAATACAAAAGGCACAATGCTGACTTAAGTACAAGAAGACTAACTCTTCTTACTGACTATGTTTTGAACCATTCCTGTGACACTAGTTATGGATTCCGATGCTTCACTTCAGGTTTACAGTATCCCTCTGATCTTCTTATTGACGATGAAACACAGAAATTGCATCGGAATTAAATACAAAATACACAATGCCGATTTCAGTTCAAGAAGACTGACTCTTCTTACTGTCTATTTTTGAACCAGTACTGTGACACTAGTTATAGACTCCGATGCTTCACTCCAGGTTTACTGTATCCCTTGGTCCTTCTTATTGACGATGAAACACAGAAATTGCATCGGAATTAAATAGAAAAGGCACAATGCCGACTTAAGTACAAGAAGACTGACTCTTCTTACTGACTATGTTAGAACCATTCCCGTGACACTACTTATAAATTCCGATGGTTCACTTCAGGTTTACTATATCCCTTGGACCTTCATATTGACGATGAAACAAAGAAATTGCATCGGAATTAATTACAAAAGGCACAGTGCAGAATTAAGTACAAGGAGACTGACTCTTCTTACTGTCTATGTTTTAACCATTGCTGTGACACTAGTTGTAGATTCCGATGCTTCACTTCAGGTTTACTGTACCCCTCTGACCTTATTATTGACGATGAAACACAGAAATTGCATCGGAATTAAATACAAAAGCACAATGCCGACTTAAGTACATGAAGACTGACTCTACTTACTGTCTATGTTTTGAACCATTCCATTGACACTAGTTATAGATTCAGATGCTTCACTTCAGGTTTACTGTATCCCTTGGACCTTGTTATTGACGATGAAACACAGAAATTGCATCGGAATTAAATAGGAAAGGTACAATGCCGTCATAAGTACAAGAAGACTGACTCTTCTTACTGACTATGATTTGAACCATTCCTGTGACACTAGTTATAGATTCCGATGCTTCACCTCAGGTTTACTGTATCCCTTGGACCTTCTTATTGACGATGAAACACAGAAATTGCATCAGAATTAAATACGAAAGGCAAAATGACGACTTAAGTACACGAAGACTGACTCTTCTTACTGTCTATGTTTTGAACCATTCCTGTGACACTAGTTATAGATTCCGAAGCTTCACTCCAGGTTTACTGTATCCCTTGAACCCTACTTATTGACGATGAAACACAGAAATTGCATCGGAATTAAATAGAAAAGGCACAATGCCGACTTAAGTACAAGAAGACTGACTCTTTTTACTGACTATGTTTTGAACCATTCCTTTGACACTAGTTATAGATTCCGATGCTTCACTTCAGGATTACTGTATCCCTCTGACCTTCTTATTGACGATGAAACACAGAAATTGCATCGGAATTAAATAGAAAAGGCACAATGCGGACTTAAGTACAAGAAGACTGACTCTTCTTACTGTCTATGTTTTGAACCATTCCTGTGACACTAGTTATAGATTCCGATGCTTCACTCCTGGTTTACTGTATCCCTTGGACGTTCTTATTGACGATGAAACACAGAAATTGCATCCGAATTAAATACAAAAGGCACAATGCCGACTTAAGGGCAAGAAGACTGACTCTTCTTACTGTCTATTTTTTGAACCATAACATTGAGACTAGTTATAGATTACGATGCTTCACTCCAGGTTTACTGTATCACTTGGACCTTCTTATTGACGATGAAACTCAGAAATTGCATCGGAAATAAATAGAAAAGGCGCTATGCCTTCTTAAGTACAAGAAGACTGACTCTTCTTACTGACTATGTTTTGAACGATTCCTGTGACACTAGTTATAGATCCCGATGCTTCACTACAGGTTTACTGTATGCCTCGGACATTCTCATTGACGATGAAACACAAAAATTGCATCGGAACTAAATACAAAAGGCAAAATGCCGACTGAAGTACACGAAGACTGACTCTTCTTACTGTCTATGATTTGAACCATTCCTGTGACACTATTTACAGATTCCGATGCTTCACTCCAGGTTTACGCTATCCCTTGGACCTTCTTATTGACGATGAAACACAGAAATTGCATCGGAATTAAATACAAAAGGCACAACGCCGACTTAAGTACAAGAAGACTTACTCTTATTACTGACTATGTTTTGAACCATTCCTGTGACACTAGTTATGGATTCCGATGCTTCACTTCAGGTTTACTGTATCCCTCTGACCTTCTTATTGACGATGAAACACAGAAATTGCATCGGAATTAAATTCAAAAGGCACAATGCCGAATTAAGTTCAAGAAGGTTGACTCTTCTTACTGTCCATTTCTGAACCACTCCTGTGACATTAGTTATACACTCCGATGCTTCACTCCAGGTTTACAGTATCTCTTGGACCTTCTTATTGACGATGAAACACAGAAATTGCACCGGAATTAAATACAAAAGGCACAATGCCGACTTAAGTAAAAGAAGTCTGACTATTCTTACTGTCTATGATTTGAACCATTCCTGTGACACTAGTTATAGATTCCGATGCTTAACTCCTTTTTTACTGTATCCCTTGCACATTCATATTGACGATGAAACATAGAAATTGCATCACAATTAAATAGAAAATGCACAATGATGACCTAAGTACAATAAGACTGACTATTCTTACTGACTATGTTTTGAACTATTCCTGTGACACTAGTTATAGACTCCGATGCTTCACTTCAGAATTACTGTATCGCTCTGATCTTCTTATTGACGACGAAACACAGAAAATGCATCGGAATTAAATACAATAGGCACAAAGCAGAATTAAGTACAAGAAGACTGACTCTTCTTACTGTCTATGTTTTGAACCATTCCTGTGACACTAACTATAGATTACGATGCTTCACTTCAGGTTTCAGGTTTACTGTACCCCTCTGACCTTCATATTGACGATGAAACACAGAAATTGCATCGGAATTAAATACAAAAGGCACCATGCCGACTTAAGTACAAGAAGACTGCCTCTCCTTACTGACTATGTTTTGAACCTTTCCTGTGACACTAGTTATAAATTCCGATGCTTCACTTCAGGTTTACTGTATACCTTGGACCTTCTTATTGACTATGAAACACAGAAATTGCATCGGAATTAAATAAAAAAGGCACAAAGCAGAATTAAGTACAAGAAGACTGACTCTTCTTACTGTCTATGCTTTGAACCATTCCTGTGGCGCTAGTTATAGATTCCGATGCTTCACTCCAGTTTTTCTGTATCCCTTGGACCTTCTTATTGACGATGAAACACAGATATTGCTTCGGAATTAATTACAAAAGGCACAATGCCGACTTAAGGACAAGAAGACTGACACTTCTTACTGTCTATGTTTTGAACCATTGCTGTGACACTAGCTATAGATTCCGAAGCTTCACTTCAGGTTTACTGTATCCCTTGGACCTTCCTATTGACGATGATACACAGTAATTGCATCGGATTTAAATAGAAAGGGCACAATGTCGACGTAAGTACAAGAAGACTGACTCTTCTTACTGTCTATGTTTTGAACCATTCCTGTGACACTAGTAATAGCTTCCGATGCTTCACTCCAGTTTTACTATATCCCATGGACCTTCTTATTCACGATGAAACACAGAAATTGCATCGGAAATAAATAGAAAAGGCACAATGCCGACATAAGTACAAGAAGACTGACTCTTCTTACTGACAATGTTTTGAACCATTACATTGACACAAGTTATAAATTCCGATGCTTCACTTCATGTTTACTGTATCCCTTGGACTTTCTTATTGACGATGAAACACAGAAATTGCATCGGAATTAAATAGAAAAGGCACAATGCCGACTTAAGTACAAGAAGACTGACTCTTCTTACTGACTATGTTTTGAACCATTCCTGTGACACTAGTCATAGATCCGATGCATCACTACAGATTTACTGTATACCTTGGACCTTCTTGTTGACGATGAAACACAGAAATTGCATCGGAATTAAATACAAAGGGCACAATGCCGACTTAAGTACAAAAAGACTGACTCTTCTTACTGTCTATGTTTTGAACCATTCCTGTGACACTAGTTATAGATTTCGATGCTTCACTTCAGGTTTACTGTATTCCTTGGACCTTCTTATTGACGATGAAACACAGAAAATGCATCGGAATTAAATACAAAAGGCACAATGCCGACTTAAGTACATGAAGACCGACTCTTCCCACTGACTATGTTTGAACCATTCCTGTGACACCCGTTATAAATTCCGATGCTTCACTTGAGGTTTACTGTATCACTTGGACCTTGTTATTGACGATGACACACAGAAATTGCATCGGAATTAAATACAAAAGGCACAATGCCGAATTAAGTACAAGAAGACTGACTCTTCTTACTGTCTATGTTTTGAACCATTTCTGTGACACTAGTTATAGATTCCGATGCTTCACTCCAGTTTTACTGCATCCCTTGGACCTTCTTATTGACGATGAAACACAGAAATTGCATCGGAATTAAATACAAAAGGCACAGTGCAGAATAAAGTACAAGGAGACTGACTCTTCTTACTGTCTATGTTTTAAAATATTCCATTGACACTAGTTATAGATTTCGATGCTTCACTCCAGGTTTACTGTATCCCTTGGACCTTGTTAATGACGATGAAACACAGAAATTGCATCGGAATTAAATAGAAACGTACAATGCCGACTTAAGTACAAGGAGACTGACTCTTCTTACTGACTATGTTTTGAACCATTCCTGTGACACTACTTATAGATTCCGATGCTTCACCTGAGGTTTACTGTATGCCTTGGACCTTCTTATTGACGATAAAACACAGAAATTGCATCGGAATTAAATACAAAAGCCAAAATGCCGACTTAAGTACACGAAGACTGACTCCTCTTACTGTCTATGTTTTGAACCATTCCTGTGACACTAGTTATAGATTCCGATGCTACACTCCAGGTTTACTGTATCCCTTGGACCTTCTTATTGACGTTGAAACACACAAATTGCATCGGAATTAAATAGAAAAGGCACTATGCCGACGTAAGTACAAGAAGACTGACTCTTCTTACTGTCTATGTTTTGAACCATTCCTGTGACACTAGTTATAGATTCCGATGCTTCACTCCTGGTTTACTGTATCCCTTGGACGTTCTTATTGACGATGAAACACAGAAATTGCATCCGAATTAAATACAAAAGGCACAATGCCGACTTAAGGGCAAGAAGACTGACTCTTCTTACTGTCTATTTTTTGAACCATAACATTGAGACTAGTTATAGATTCCGATGCTTCACTCCAGGTTTACTGTATCACTTGGACCTTCTTATTGACGATGAAACTCAGAAATTGCATCGGAAATAAATAGAAAAGGCGCTATGCCTTCTTAAGTACAAGAAGACTGACTCTTCTTACTGACTATGTTTTGAACGATTCCTGTGACACTAGTTATAGATCCCGATGCTTCACTACAGGTTTACTGTATGCCTTGGACATTCTCATTGACGATGAAACACAAAAATTGCATCGGAACTAAATACAAAAGGCAAAATGCCGACTGAAGTACACGAAGACTGACTCTTCTTACTGTCTATGATTTGAACCATTCCTGTGACACTATTTACAGATTCCGATGCTTCACTCCAGGTTTACTGTAACCCTTGGATCTTCTTATTGACGATGAAACACAGAAATTGCACCGGAATTAAATACAAAAGGCACAATGCCGACTTGAGGACAAGAAGACTGAGTTTTCTTACTGACCTTGTTTTGAACCATTCCTGTGACACTACTTATAGATACCGATGCTCCACTTCAGGATTACTGTATCCCTCTGACCTTCTTATTGACGATGAAACACAGAAATTGCATCGGAAATAAATAGAAAAGGCACAATGCCGACTTAAGTACACAAGACTGACTCTTCTTACTGTCTATGTTTTGAACCATCCCTGTGACACTAGTTATAGATTCCGATGCTTCACTCCAGGTTTACTGTATCCCTTGGTCCTTCTTATTGACGATGAAACACAGCAATTGCATCGGAATTAAATACAAAAGGCACAATGCCGACTAAAGTACAAGAAGACTGACTCTCTTTACTTACTATGTTTTGAACCCTTCCTGTGACACTAGTTATAAATTACGATGCTTCACTTCAGGTTTACTGTATCCCTTGGACCTTCTTATTGACGATGAAACACAGAAAATGCATCGGAATTAAATACAAAAGGCACAAAGCCGAATTAAGTACAAGAAGACTGGCTCTTCTTACTGTCTATGTTTTGAACCATTCCTGTGACACTAGTTATAGAATCCGATGCTTCACTCCAGGTTTAATATATCCCTTGGACCGTCTTGTTGACGATGAAATACAGGAATTGCCTCGAAATTAAATAGAACAGGCACAATGCCGACATAAGTACAAGAAGACTGACTCTTCTTCCTCACTATGTTTTGAAGCATTCCATTGACACTAGTTATAGATTCCGATGCTTCACTCCACGTTTACTGTATTCCTTGGACCTTCTTATTGACGATGAAACACAGAAATTGCATCGGAATTAAATAGAAAAGGCACAATGCCGACTTAAGTACAAGAAGTTTGTCTCTTCTTACTTACTATGTTTTGAACCATTCCTGTGACACTAGTTATAGATGAGATACTTCACTTCAGGTTTACTGTATACCTTGGACCTTCTTATTGACGATGAAACACAGAAATTGCATCGGAATTAAATACAAACGGCACAATGCCGACTTAAGTACAAGAAGACTGACTCTTCCTACTGTTTATGTTTGAACCATTCCTGTGACACTAGTTATAGATTCCGATGCTTCACTTCAGGTTTACTGTATCCCTTGGACCTTCTTATTGACGATGAAACACAGAAATTGCATCGGAATTAAATGCAAAATGCACAATGCCGACTTAAGTACATGAAGACCGACTATTCCTACTGTCTATGTTTTGAACCATTCCTGTGACACTAGTTATAAATTCCGATGCTTCACTTCAGATTTACTGTATCCCTTGGACCTTCTTATTGACGATGAAGCACAGAAATTGCATCGGAATTAAATACAAAATGCACAAAGCAGAATTAAGTACAAGAAGTCTGACTCTTCTTACTGACTATGTTTTGAACCATTCCTGTGACACTAGTTATAGATCAGATGCTTCACTTCAGGTTTACTGTATACCTTGGACCTTCTTATTGACGATGAAGCACAGAAATTGCATCGGAATTAAATACAAAAGGCACAATGCCGACTTAAGGACAAGAAGACCGAGTCTTCTTACTGACCTTGTTTTGAACCATTCCTGTGACACTAGTTATAGATTCCGACGCTCCACTTCTGGATTACTGTATCCCTCTGACCTTCTTATTGACGATGAAACACAGAAATTGTATCGGAATTAAATAGAAAAGGCACAATGCCGACTTAAGTACAGGAAGACTGACTTTACTTACTGTCTATGTTTTGAACCATCCCTGTGACACTAGTTATAGATTCCGATGCTTCACTCCAGGTTTACTGTATACCTTGGTCCTCCTTATTGACGATGAAACACAGCAATTGCATGGGAATTAAATACAAAAGCACAATGCCGACTTAAGTACAAGAAGACTGACTCTTCTTACTGACTATGTTAGAACCATTCCCGTGACACTACTTATAAATTCCGATGGTTCACTTCAGGTTTACTATATCCCTTGGACCTTCATATTGACGATGAAACAAAGAAATTGCATCGGAATTAATTACAAAAGGCACAGTGCAGAATTAAGTACAAGGAGACTGACTCTTCTTACTGTCTATGTTTTGAACCATTCCTGTGACACTAGTTGTAGATTCCGATGCTTCACTTCAGGTTTACTGTACCCCTCTGACCTTATTATTGACGATGAAACACAGAAATTGCATCGGAATTAAATACAAAAGGCACAATGCAGAATTAAGTTCAAGAAGACTGACTCACCTTACTGTCTATGTTTTGAACCATTCGTGTGACACTAGTTATAGAATCCGATGCTTCACTCCAGGTTTACTATATCCCTTGGACCTTCTTATTGACGATGAATCACAGGAATTGCATCGAAATTAAATAGAAATGGCGCAATGCCGACTTAAGTACAAGAAGACTGACTCTTCTTACTGACTATGTTTTGAACCATTCCATGGACACTAGTTATAGATTCCGATGCTTCACTCCACATTTACTGTATCCCTTGGACCTTCTTATTGACGATGAAACACAGAAGTTGCATCGGAATTAAATAGAAAAGGCACAATGCCGACTTAAGTACAAGATGTTTGACTCTTCTTACTGACTATGTTTTGAACCATTCCTGTGACACTAGTTATCAGATGCTTCACTTCAGGTTTACTATATACCTTGGACCTTCTTATTGACGATGAAACACAGAAATTGCATCGGAATTAAATACAAACGGCACAATGCCGACTTAAGTACAAGAAGACTGACTCTTCCTACTGTCCATGTTTTGAACCATTACTGTGACACTAGTTATAGATTCCGATGCTTCACTTCAGGTTTACTGTATCCCTTGCACCTTCTTATTGACGATGAAACACAGAAAATGCATCGGAATTAAATGCAAAAGGCACAATGCCGACTTAACTACATGAAGACCGACTCTTCCTACTGTCTATGTTTTGAACCATTCCTGTGACACTAGTTACAGATAACGATGCTTCACTCCGGGTTTACTGTATCCCTTGGACCTTCTTATTGACGATGAAACACAGAAATTGCATCGGAATTAAATACAAAAGGCACAATGCTGACTTAAGTACAAGAAGACTAACTCTTCTTACTGACTATGTTTTGAACCATTCCTGTGACACTAGTTATGGATTCCGATGCTTCACTTCAGGTTTACAGTATCCCTCTGATCTTCTTATTGACGATGAAACACAGAAATTGCATCGGAATTAAATACAAAATACACAATGCCGATTTCAGTTCAAGAAGACTGACTCTTCTTACTGTCTATTTTTGAACCAGTACTGTGACACTAGTTATAGACTCCGATGCTTCACTCCAGGTTTACTGTATCCCTTGGTCCTTCTTATTGACGATGAAACACAGAAATTGCATCGGAATTAAATAGAAAAGGCACAATGCCGACTTAAGTACAAGAAGACTGACTCTTCTTACTGACTATGTTAGAACCATTCCCGTGACACTACTTATAAATTCCGATGGTTCACTTCAGGTTTACTATATCCCTTGGACCTTCATATTGACGATGAAACAAAGAAATTGCATCGGAATTAATTACAAAAGGCACAGTGCAGAATTAAGTACAAGGAGACTGACTCTTCTTACTGTCTATGTTTTAACCATTGCTGTGACACTAGTTGTAGATTCCGATGCTTCACTTCAGGTTTACTGTACCCCTCTGACCTTATTATTGACGATGAAACACAGAAATTGCATCGGAATTAAATACAAAAGCACAATGCCGACTTAAGTACATGAAGACTGACTCTACTTACTGTCTATGTTTTGAACCATTCCATTGACACTAGTTATAGATTCAGATGCTTCACTTCAGGTTTACTGTATCCCTTGGACCTTGTTATTGACGATGAAACACAGAAATTGCATCGGAATTAAATAGGAAAGGTACAATGCCGTCATAAGTACAAGAAGACTGACTCTTCTTACTGACTATGATTTGAACCATTCCTGTGACACTAGTTATAGATTCCGATGCTTCACCTCAGGTTTACTGTATCCCTTGGACCTTCTTATTGACGATGAAACACAGAAATTGCATCAGAATTAAATACGAAAGGCAAAATGACGACTTAAGTACACGAAGACTGACTCTTCTTACTGTCTATGTTTTGAACCATTCCTGTGACACTAGTTATAGATTCCGAAGCTTCACTCCAGGTTTACTGTATCCCTTGAACCCTACTTATTGACGATGAAACACAGAAATTGCATCGGAATTAAATAGAAAAGGCACAATGCCGACTTAAGTACAAGAAGACTGACTCTTTTTACTGACTATGTTTTGAACCATTCCTTTGACACTAGTTATAGATTCCGATGCTTCACTTCAGGATTACTGTATCCCTCTGACCTTCTTATTGACGATGAAACACAGAAATTGCATCGGAATTAAATAGAAAAGGCACAATGCGGACTTAAGTACAAGAAGACTGACTCTTCTTACTGTCTATGTTTTGAACCATTCCTGTGACACTAGTTATAGATTCCGATGCTTCACTCCTGGTTTACTGTATCCCTTGGACGTTCATATTGACGATGAAACACAGAAATTGCATCCGAATTAAATACAAAAGGCACAATGCCGACTTAAGGGCAAGAAGACTGACTCTTCTTACTGTCTATTTTTGAACCATAACATTGAGACTAGTTATAGATTACGATGCTTCACTCCAGGTTTACTGTATCACTTGGACCTTCTTATTGACGATGAAACTCAGAAATTGCATCGGAAATAAATAGAAAAGGCGCTATGCCTTCTTAAGTACAAGAAGACTGACTCTTCTTACTGACTATGTTTTGAACGATTCCTGTGACACTAGTTATAGATCCCGATGCTTCACTACAGGTTTACTGTATGCCTTGGACATTCTCATTGACGATGAAACACAAAAATTGCATCGGAACTAAATACAAAAGGCAAAATGCCGACTGAAGTACACGAAGACTGACTCTTCTTACTGTCTATGATTTGAACCATTCCTGTGACACTATTTACAGATTCCGATGCTTCACTCCAGGTTTACGCTATCCCTTGGACCTTCTTATTGACGATGAAACACAGAAATTGCATCGGAATTAAATACAAAAGGCACAACGCCGACTTAAGTACAAGAAGACTTACTCTTATTACTGACTATGTTTTGAACCATTCTGTGACACTAGTTATGGATTCCGATGCTTCACTTCAGGTTTA